>NW_011499855.1:2069589-2106050 GCF_000495115.2 Populus euphratica | reverse complement strand
AAAAAAAAAAAAAAGAAAAATAATCAAAATTGTCAATTTGCATTACAAAAATCTCTATCAATACAAAAATAATTCTTATAATAACCGAAACCCATCTCAAGTACAGTTCAGATTGCAAAAAAATTCTAATTTTTGAAGTTGAATAAGATCGGAGTATATATCAAGCAAACCAAGGATGCGATTTGGTAAGAAAAAAATATTTATCTTCTTCAATGATGGGGCTCGTTGCTTCTTCTTCCTCGTACCAAGTTTGTTTCTTGTATTCTTGGATTTTTTGTTGGTCTATATATGTTTGTTTGTGTTTTTTAGGGCCACCTTTGTTGTCTTCGACAGAGAGATTTTCTTTCTAACAAAATAAAGAAAGAAAAAACATGGGAGGGCTGATTTCTTTATGTTATCTTTTATTTAAATAAAAATCACTCCTTTTTATTTTGAGTCGAGCAATTAAAATATTATAAGAGAAATATAAGGATCAACTAGCAGTTATAGGGCATGGGCAACAACAGTAACATCTCTCTCAATAAAAGCTTTCGTTTTGGCCCAAGATTTTGATTGAAAAGTTTTTTAAAATAAATATATATTTTCAAAGAACAATTAACAAATTTTTAAAAAATAATTAAAATGAGATAGGTCTATTTATATCTTTTTTAAAATGCATATATTTTATGTCATGTTGAACAAACATAAGGGTTTGTAATTAAAAAAAACAAAAAAAATTCTAAATTAAAAATAAAATAGTCAAGATTGTTATTTTAACTCATTTTCATATATATATATTTTAAACATTTTAATTGAATTTAATCTTGTGATTTAATATTTTATTATAAATATAAAAATTATAATAGGTCATAAATTAAATTAATATTCATTTTGTAAATTAAATTCAATTCAATATGTAATTTTGATTTCAAATAAGCTATTAGTTTCTTTTAAGGTTAAACTTAAGCTTTTAATTTGTAAATTTAATATGAATTTCTCGGGATGCATTAAAAAATAAATAAATATTATTGGCATTAAAAGAAAATCTGAGTGTCAGCTTTCTACTATCCACATAAAATCAATTTTATTAAACTCGGCCTATCCATAACCACGCTCAAGAGATAAATAGGTCAATTTGGCTTGATCTGAATTAATTTAAAATAGCATAATTTTGATTTTTTTAAATAAAATAACATTATTTAAAAATAATTAAAATAAATCTTGTCCAGGTTTTGATTAGATTAACCTAATTCCACGCAGTCAACTCCTATTTATTTCAACGTGAAACTTGTCCCGGGTTATATTACCGATCAATAAATCAACCGATTCTTGTTAAACCGATCCAAATTTAATAACACTGCATAAAATCCCACCAAGATGTCTCAGAATGAAGTCAACAACAGGATCCATCAAGCAAAGTACTCGATATATACAAGCACTCATAAATAACGTATCACAGTACTGCTTCCAATAGTGTTTTTTTTCCTTCAATTTGGAATATAATTATTTCTGTGTGTTTTTGTACAAACTATTCCAACACCAAAATTACTATTTACTAATCATTGATGAAAATTTCGGATGCTTATATTTGAGTGGATAATCAACCACAGTTCACAGTATAAGGATTAATGATTTACAAGTCTTTCTAAGTAAAATAGAACTGGACGCAGCTGGTTTCTCTAAGTAGTTGTTCAGGTCTCGCTGGAAGCTTATCTATCTTTTAGAACACAGCAATAAATGGAACTATTTATTTTGATTCTTTAACATCTAAAAGATACGCACGTCGCTGTTCTTGCTCTGCTTCTCCCATGTGCGCAGTACGGCGTCGGCTAGTGGCCTGAAGATAAATGTAAAGTTGGCGAGCTAATGTTATTGGTGTAAAAGGGGAGCCCTAAATTGCGTCTAAAGATACTATTGCTAATATTATTGGTGTAAAAGTTAGCAAGATAATTTTTAAAAAAATATTTTTATTTAAAAATATATTAAAATAATATTTTATTATTATTATTTTTGTAAGATATGTCTAAAGATATCAAATTAACAAGTGATTGGAATTTGGTATTCTAGGAACTTTCTTTCTCCTTTTTATAAATTACGTTCTCTCTTTCCTTTAGGCACTCAAAGATTGAAATGTCAAAAAAAAAACAGCTTATAGACTAAAACATAAAAAGCCTAAAAAAAAGGTCTGGTTATGAAAAAAATAAAACTTGAGGGACCAAATTGAACAAGTCCGCATCTCTAGAAAATGAAAGAGTGGATTTTTTTTTTTTGAAATGCTAGTTCTAGTCCTTGATTTATCAATTTCAGTTTTAAAAATAACATAAAATTATTTTTGAAAAATTAGTCTTTAATTTAATATTAAAATATCTAGCAATGCAAATCAAATCAAATCACATAACAATAAATCAAATTATGACAACACATGAATCATAAAGATCTAATTAAAAATAAAAACAATTTAATAATTAAAATAAAATGAGATATAAATTCCAGAAATCAAATAGAATGAAAATAATATTCATCAATGAAAAGTACTTTTCTTATGTTTTATAGTTTATTTTAATAAAAAATTTAAAATTTAAAATTTATTATTTAAAATTTATTATTATAAATATGAAGGTTTACTGGATTATTAATTTTAAAATTTTAAAAAATTTAATCAAAATATATCTATATTGACCCAAACATCTATAATTAAAAAAAAAAAAAAAAAACCCAACCTTGACATCGAAACGGTGCACGGTGCTCCAAGACAAAAGTCAGGGAAGACAACTAGGCGAAGAAAACTTGTTGAGTGTTTCAAGGAATAAGACTTTGGCTAATGTATCAGAGAACCAACCCCTGTAGATCGATTAAAGATATTTACGAAATAGGCTTACGGTCCAGGTGCCCTTATTGCTGACGTTGATAGTGTTTACCTTAAAATAGAAAGAAATCTGACATCGCTAAAGTACTAGCCTCATAGGGTGGCCCCCTTCGTCTCCGGCCATCGGATTTCCACTGCATCTTCATGGTCCCCCACCAACCATTTCATTATTTTCACTAACCAAGTTATCTCTAATTAGTATATCACATACAATCAAGTTAAGGTTAAACTTGGATTCAAGGAGTGACTCAGTTTTCCTCATCTATTGCTAATTTGGGTATCTTGCAGAGCTTGGACTAGAACCCGTTCCAAGCTTTGCAGAATTAAGAGATAATTCATGGGTGTAATCAACCACTTAATCTTCCTATTTCATATAACTTGAACATTTAGATTCTTTGTTTCACCAAATCGGAAAGTACTTGAACGCAAAGTCAAATTAGCTGAGGAAACCACCCCGAAATTCTCTGCTTTTAACCCCTTGAATATCAAGCAAACAGTCTATCAGCATCAATTGACACGTCCCGCATTTGATTTCACACAGGGAAAAGCACTGCAACAAGTTTGGCTAGGGGAGATGGGTAATACATGGTAGAATACACACACACACACATATATATAATCAGCTTATTTACACCTCAATTTATACTTTATATAAACTTTAAAATTAATAAGATATAAACTTCTAATAACCCTAAAAAAACTCAAATTCATGCTATTAAAAAAATAAATTTAAACCAGTTTTGCTTCCTCATTCACGGTAAAAATATATTAGACTTTAGCTTGTTGATGCATCGGGCTTCATTTTGTATCTGTACGACCACCTCATCTGTCAAGTGGCCCGCCACCCACCGTGATCATAAATAAAGGAGCTGCAAGTAAAGATTGCACATGGTTGATCAGCAGTCGCAATCAAATTAATAGGGAAGTAGCTTCACTCATTGCCGTGTACGTAAATTAAATCCTTCTGTGGTCTACGCTTCCAAGTGTGCTTATTCTTCCGTACTTGCCTGTCTGAAAACATAATACATTGTCCCAATTTCTCCGTCTGCCCATGCATGATAGCTGGTAGGAAGCTTACCGAATATTATAAGCCATGAAACAAAGCAAAAGATTGGAAATTAAACAGAAACTATGGAACCCAAAAAAAGAAAAAAAAAAGACAAAACTAATCAGTTACTAGTCCGTGTCAGGCTAACTTGGAAGCTTTAATTAAGAGATTGGAAATTAAACAGTAACTATGGAACCCCAGGAAACTAAAAATAAAGCTTTAATTAATTTGTATTATTTATAAAGAACCTGCACTCTATAGCTAGCACCAGAAGAAGCAAGTTAATTAGCCATGCCTTTACACATTAGGATCGGCGAATTGGACTGGATAAAGCCACAGTTATTTTTACAAATACAGGCCTCTGTGTGTGATAAAAATCATATCATGCATGTATTAATTGTTTTTGGTTCAAAGGCTAGTTTGTGAAAGGTAAGTTATGTTGTTGTTAATAATAATACCAAATTAAATCTTTGCTCATTTTGAGACCCATCAAAAGAGTCCTGTCCAAATTGATACAATCTAATATTGATGTGTTTAATAATCTTTCTATATATGAAATAAGGTTTAGTTTTAATTTATTTAGTTGTTTGGTAATGAGGAAAAATCATTCAAAACCCAATAAAATTTGATGAAAAAAAAAAAGGCGGGTTCTCATGACTTTTAATTTCTAACAATGTTGAAGATGTAAATTTAATTTCTATCCTTCCTCTGACTGCTCTATAGTTTCAACTCTTAAGTGATTCATAAATATGAATTTGACCCAATTTCTCTTAGGAAATGTTAGGTTTGTGTTTAATGCACATATAATTCTCGTTTTTCTTCCTCTTCTTTTTTGGCCTTCAGGCCCTACTAACTAAACGGTTGGAGGTTTTGGCTATTTGATGTTTATTTTGGTTTTTTTCTTCATACGCAGTTGTGTGTATACGTGCTCGTGAAAAAAATAAAGAAATATTGTACAATACCATTCATCATATATAGCATTTATATACCTAGCCCTGCTGCTTCCACTTCTTTAATATTCTTTTGATCTACCGACCCTCTTTTCTCAGAAGGAAATAATAGTGGACCACCCGATTCTAGCATTTCCATAGTTACAATATGGAAGCATTTCACTGGCATGCATGTTACTTTGATAAATGCTCGAGATAAAATGAAAATGCTCCCCACTAATTAGCTTTATATATCTATATATAGAATTGAATGTTAAATTGCAGTCTGGAACTTAATTACTACAGTCAAGCTATGATGTGTTCCCAAATCTAAGCTATGAATAGGAGGTTTACGTACATTCTTTATTTGAAAGCTTAGCAAAGATGAAGGAACCCCGAAGATATTTAATTGGAATAGATCCTTGCAACCACTACAATCTAACTCGATTGATTAATTTCATATTCATGCATGAACGCCAAAAACACCACGACAGTATACCATAGAATACAATGATATGCCTTTAAACCCTGTTTTTTTTTTTTCCAGGAAAATATATATATAGCCGGCCGTAAGAGAGAAATATCTGCTTCTCTCTATTCGTCTTTGTGTTTAATTCTATGTCCAATTCTCGCCAACATATACAGACTTCAATTATAAGTATCCTTCTCCCACATATACAAACATGCTTCCCCATTAAAAAAAAAAAAGATCAAATCAAATTTAACCTGCGATATATAGTTATCAAAAACTAGATCCAACTTAAGAGGTTTGGCATCTCATTGATCCATAATTTAGCCTTGGTTGAGTTTGCTTTCAAATCAAATTTAAAGGTGATATGATTGAACTCAAATGATTTATGGATCAATTTGTGATTCAGTTGATTTTGTTGGATCAATTCTAAGAATTTTTTTAGAAAAGTTTAATTCAAAATAATTTTTTTTTAGTTTTTTCTTAATTTTTATTTCAAAATTATTTCATTTAAAAAATTCAAAGCAACTTTATTCTTAAAATATATGTAAATTGACTTATGTATATGTAAGTTAACTTGACTGACCTGGCTTTAAACCAAATTTGATAACTATGCTGGCATTTATATTAATTTTGAGTGTTGAGCCTTTGTGTAACAGAAAAATACACTATCTAATTAATTTGAGGATTTGTCCCGCTATTTATTTTCAGATTAAGGTTATCAATTTAAGCCCCCCCTAAAAGTCTCGTGTTATCCAATATAAAATAAATAATATACTAGTGAAAGATGATTCCGTGTATCGCATACCGTGGCATATTTTTCTGGTGGTAGTAAACGCCAACCGCTCCTTCATCATCTTGACGTTGAGCTTAATTGCCCATCTCCGGTTGTCTGCATTAAAGATCAACGACAGAGCTGCTTTGCTCCGTCACTTGATGGCTGGTCGAACAGTGATACGCAAAGGCAATGGCTCACCAGCCATGTCGTATGTTACTGGACCACTTCACACTGTTCGAAACTGAGCTTTCCAGCAGGTGAACACATGTGGGCTTTGTTTTTTGTCATCAGCGCTCTTGATGTGCGGTTGATGACCGACGGAAACTTTTATCATAATTTTTCTCCTTGTAAATTTTTTTTATTAACATAAATATTTAGATTAGTTTATATATATTTTGATTAATTTGATAAGTTTTAAAATTAATAATATGTATATATAATTTGAATTGATTATCTTTAAATAATAAATTCCAAGCAATGAATGCAAGTAATACAAAAATTATACATGCTGTTATTTAATTATTATTATTTTTTTTAAGAAAACAACTTAATTATAGTACTAGTTATATTTTTCAACAAACAATACTAATTCGGTTGAAAACTAAATTGCAACTATAATTCACTCACTGTAACTAATGAATTTGATAGGTGAAAGACCATAAATTAATAACAATAATGGAAAGCAGATGACTGGAATTTGTCCCACAACAGCTAGCTCAGACAAAGAAGAAAAGAACCGTCAATGTTTTTCCAGGAATATAAGGTGGTTGTACATACACACATGCATTTTGGACAAACTTAGGATCTCTTATAGATGAAATTAGCTACTCAATTGCAATATTTGTAAGGTCCTCTCAGTGATTTACTGTGTGTTCTGTTGTATTGTTGCCTTTAATAATAATAATAGTCGGATGAAAATTGGAGTTTCATTATAGAATTAATTAAGTTTACCTCTCATCATTTCATTATTATTAATTGAGCTTCTCAAGATTGAATTATGGATTTTCTTCTTCGTTTTTCCAAATTAAAGCATACATTTTGATTAGACATGTACACACAAAAAAACTTATCAATGAGTACCATTATTAAATCAAAAACCTAAAATATAAGATTATAGATTGTAAGCACTTTATAAAAAATAAATTAAAATAAATTATAAAAGTTAATTTTTGATAAATTTATTATTAAATATTTTTTAAAAATAGAATATAATAAAATCACTAAAGTTTATTCGGATTAACTCGCAAAACACGTTACCTAAATTATAAGACTAGAATAACCTTATAAAAAATAAATCAAAATAAGTTATAAAGATTAATTTATAACCAATCCAATGCTAAATGATAAAATTAAAAAAAATATCAATTAAAAAAATTTGAGTCAAGTTTGTTAACTTGTCAAACTCGTGACTTGAATCATAAGACTAACATAATTTTATAAATATTAAATCAAAATAAATCATGAGACATAATTCTTAATCAAAATAATTTTAAAATATAAAATTAAAAAAATTCAAATCAACTCATTAAACTTATTAAACTTGTGATTACTTTCAAGTGTAGACAACATATACTAGTTGTGAATCAAGCATGAGAAGAAATGTTTAAGCTTAAATGGTAAAACTAGCATGGGTTTTTGCCTATCAGAATTGTCATGCTTAACATATTCAAAAAGATCTGGTGGCGATCGAGCAATTCGAATCTCTTATAGGCGACAGTACTGCTTTTAGCACCCTCTTGTTCTTTGTTTTAAACAACGGGACGTCCACAATGAGAGTCGTTGATGATGTTCAAAACTGGTCGGAATAGGAATATCACGACAGCGATCTGGTCAGATAGCCATGGAAGTCGGGCACTTTTGGAAGCCTAACCAAGAAAACAAAGAGTTGGAGACAGCAAGAACAACGAGAGTAATCGAAGGTGTTAATATGCAGAGATCAATTACTCCTATTCCTAGACGTGAGATAGGCTGATGTGCTGAGGTAAGAGATAACTGTACGTGGACGAGTGGTTTCGTAGCAAATTGTTGACTATCTCTTTATTCAAAGGTCCAATTACCATATCAGAATATGAAGCTCAAATTAACCACGCTTTCAGAATTAACAGTCATTAAATCTGCAATAAGATTCTGTCAACTTATTGTTTTGATCGATGCGGTGCTTGTTTTTATTTTTAGACAATGATTATTACTTTTTTCATATAATTAAGTTGGCTAGCATAACAAGTCATGTAATTAATAGTAATGTGAAAGGATTTCAATCAATCAACACTTGACTTCATTGAGATCAATTAGCATGTTGCGTCGAAATATAAATATAAATATAAATATACATAATCTGTTGTATATCTATAGATAGATAGATAGATAGATAGATAGATAGATAGATAATGGGAAATTGAATAATCAGCAGGAAATTAATTCACTATCCCTTCTTATAACTTGAAGTGAATAAAAGAAGGTGTGAAAAGCATTGTTATGAACCCAACTTTGACTGGTCGATGCACTGACTATGGTTAGGTGTAAAAAAAATTAATTAGAAATTGACTTGATTGTTGATTTTTTTTTAAAATAAATTTAAAATGATATTATTTTAAATTTTAAAAATAATTCTTTTTAATTGTCTTGGATCAATTAACTTCTCATCAACTTGTCCAATCTATGTCAATCTATGTCTTAGACCTAACTAGTGCATCAAACCAATTGAGTTAAGAAAAGTTGAATTCAACTTCAGTAAGTAAACTCAGATAGTAAAAAAGTATCATAAAATCATAAATAATGTAGAGTACAAATTCTATCCAATAAAGCAATAGCAAAAACTAAGGCTGAACAAAAAAAAATCTCATATTAAACATAAATAAAAAGCATAAAACCCCAAAACCTAACCTGTCAAGAAAAAATTCCCTTCATAGGAAAAGGACACCAAAATAATCTCATAGTCTTGAACAATAAGCTTATAGAAAAGGAATGGTTTAGAAACAACACAAATTTCATGAAACAAGCAACATAACTATCCATATTGACTTATTTCACTAGTTTGCATCTGCAGATTCTTTATCATCATATCCCTCTTGTGACAGAACTAAAGCCAACAACTGATCAATGCTTCAAATTTTACATACCATCCAACAATTCACAAATTAATAAGAAATAGCAAATTAATAAGAAATAGCAAACACCATAAACAACAATAATCTGTCGATCAGTTTTAAAATTTCTAAGAAAAAAAAATCTAATGTATTCAAACATAAATAAATTCACAAGCCAAACAAAAAGATATTAATTAACAAAAAAATAATTAACATTCCAATGAAAATAAATGACATCAACATAATCCACATCCAAATTAGGGTTGTTTTGTCCAAAGACTTGAACTAAAAAGTTTATCAACTTTTCTTTTTTCTTTAAAAAAAGAAGATGTTAATGCTTGTGATGGTTATAAATTTTTAGGTTGTGGAGGAAATAATAACTTGTGAATCTCAAATTATTTTATTATTGATGTTGATGATCATGGTGTCATGTTTGGTTTGTTAATAAAAAGAAGATGAATGATCTAGTCTATTAAGATAATGATGAAGATATCGTGTGTGATATTGTTGTGGTAATGAAAAATAATCAGTTAAAACTAGTAAAGTAATTGTCATTATAAATTAAGATTGAAGAGTCTTTAAATTTTATTTTTAATAAAAATATAAAATTAATATTTAAAATCAGGAAATTACCAATTTTAATTTTAGTCCTTGAATTTTATTAATTTTTTATTTTTTAAAATAAATATATATTTACTTGTAAAATCACTTTAACAATCTTGTTTTTGCCCCATCTCTGCCCTTTAATCCCGCGGAAAAACAACCAAACAGCCCATGGCCAAAACCCAAAACACAAAAATGAATGCAAGGGCATCATGGTAAAAGAAAAGAAACTAGGAATAAAACATTTTAAGGTTAAGTCACCTGATTGCCCAAAACCGAAAATAGTCAGGTGGATAATCAGAAGCCCTTTTCACTTTATCTTTCGACACGTGGAACTTACCCTTCCTACTTTACATTTATTCCTCCCATGCCCCGATCTTCTCTCTTTTTCAAGTACACTTCCTCTCTCCATTCTGACTTGTTCTCCACCGTCCATCCATTCTCCCAAGTTCACCGCACAATTTACAGCCCATCTAGCTCGGCACAGTACACCATTGATTTATGACTTGTTTCGTAATTGCCAACCTGTTTTATAAATTGTTTTTAATTTAAAAAAATATTAAATTAATATTTTTTCAATTTAGTGCTGATATAAAAAATTAAAATTAAAAATTACTTTTGAATATTTTTTTATTAAAAAGATTTTTACAAAAATATCCTTTACCGCGTTATCAAACAGTTGCTTAAAAAAAAAACATAGAGGCTGTCAGTGTCATTCTTACTTACTGGAAATCCCTTTTCTACTGCTATATATTATTCTTACTAGCTAGTGTTAATTTCTCAATAATTGTAGAGTAGTTCTTAAATATTTCGAGGGATGGATTACTCTTTCTTTTGTTGATTAATTGTTTTAGTGAGATTTCTAACAAAGGTGAACATAGATTAAGTGATACTAATAAAAGTGTTGGTGATTGGAGAGAGAGAGAGAGAGAGAGAGAGAGAGAGAGAGAGAGGAGAAGAGAAGCCTTCTGTGTGTGGAGAATTGTTGGGATTTGTTGACTTGAGTGCTAAAATAAAAGAAAGATTTTTTTGAAGGAAAGAAAGAAAGGAGAAACTATGGGGAGAGGTAGGGTTGAGTTGAAGAGAATTGAGAACAAGATCAACAGGCAAGTAACATTTGCAAAGAGAAGGAATGGACTTTTGAAGAAAGCCTATGAGCTTTCCGTTCTTTGTGATGCAGAGGTTGCTCTCATCATCTTCTCCAATAGAGGAAAGCTGTACGAGTTTTGCAGTAGTTCAAGGTATCACCAAAACAAACCAATTTTTGTACACGTCGACACACACAAGAAAAGAGAAAAGCTTCTCTCTTTTACCTCTCTCAGCTTCCTTCACTCTCTTCGCTAGCTAGATTTAATCAGTTTTTCTTTGACCCCTTTTTTGTTTCTTGTTTTGAAACCTTCTTTAGATTTTCAGGGCTTTGGAAGTTGATTTTTTCTGTTTCCAGAGTTGGGTTTTTTAAGCTTTTGTTTTGAGAATTGAAAAGAGAGAGATGGAAACAAAAGTTGGTTTCTTTTTGTTTCCGTTTCTGTGAATGTCTCGGCGTTTATAGCAGGTAGAGTGTGTTTGTGGTGTTGTTGATGTTAGATCTGCAACTGGAAAACAATAAAAAAGAAAGATAAGTATCTCTTCAACTGTTATATTGACTCAACTCTATCACTCTCTCTCTTTTTTTTTTTTCCGGAGTCTTTTGCCCTTTCCCCTTCTCTTTTCCCTCTTGGCTTGCTATCTGAATTTTCCATTTGTATGTTCATTTTTCTTCTGGGAAAGTGAAATTTGGATGATCCATTGCTTTTCAAACTGTTCAAAGCCCACCAAGCTATGCAACTTTGAGTTTTCTTCTTAATTTAACAAGCTAAGAGTTTTAATGCATCTTTTTTCTTTTTTATCACTCTTCTCCTTTCATTTTCTCTTCAGGATCCAACATAGCACCGTTATTACACGATTTCAGAGATAATCTTCTCTTCTTTCTTCTTTCATTTTCTTTGTTAATAATCTTTGAGAGAGTTGGCCCTTTTCATTTAACCATTTCGAGGTTAATTTGGCCTTCAATTGTTCATTTTAAATCCAAATTAACATGGTTTTCGCTGAGCAAGTACAATTTTCTTGAGTTTTGATTGAAGAAAGTTGGCAAGTCAGCTGATCCTGCTCTCTCTCTCACTTGCAATCTATGAAGCTTAGGGTTTTTCTTCAATTTACCTTTATTTTTTCATTCCATGTCTTAATTGATTTTCTGTCTGATGAATTTTTAATTTTTAGATGTTTTACCAACTACCTCACAAAGTCTTCACATGTTAATTTGAATATATATATTTTTTTTGTTATGATTAAGATTAATTACATGATGGAAAAGACAGGTTCTCAATAGTTCATGCTCTCTACCCCCATACTTTTTCCAGCAGATTTTTCTCCTTTTTTTTATGAATCAAGATGAATGAGACATTTTGCCTCCTCTCTTTTCTTCAGACTAGTCCTTTCACATAGGAGCATCCATTCTTTCCATTAGATCTTCAACTCTCGCCTTTCTGTTCCTGTGGACAGAGAAGCTTTCCAATCATATGAATTCTAATCGAGACATCTAGGGTTTTGATCTTTCCAAAGCTGCTAGGATCTTAGGGTTTTTTTATATCTACAGATCAGTCCTCTCTGAATTGTCCTCTTCCATTCAGATCAGAAGTTATATCAGTAATGTTGAGTTTTCGAAGTCCGTAAGTGAGTTTTAGGGTCCTAGGGGTGATCAATCTAATGTCCATGGATGTTCTAATTCCTCTTGATAGGTAGTTCCTTTTTTGTTCTTGTACAATTAACAGTACCCTTAATTCTAGTCCAATGTTATATTTCATGTTCTTGATTACGCTAGGGTTTTGTGTGTACTTTGTACGATGTGACTGTTTATGTCCAAACAATTTTAATTAATTAAGCTTTTAAGATAGGGCTAATCACTTTTCTTCTATTGAATTATTGGACCAATTAGGAGATTTTTTTCTGGGATTATTGCTTGATTGTTTTTAGAAAAATTACAAAAAAATAGATGAAATAAAATCTCTTAATTAATTTATAGTGTGTGTTATGATAGAAACTTTCGTTTCCATCTCCTGTGCCTTAATCAAGCTTTAATTTCAGCTTAAATTTGAAGTCTTTATTTTCTTTCGTGATAGAAGAAAATTGCAGAACTGCAATAGCAACCACACTTTCGTGGAAAATAAATTATGAAAAGAAAAGTGTTTTATCTGGGCTGGGGTAATTCTATTGTCAATTTAACCATCCTTCATCAAGCCGTGCTCAGTCATTGTTCTTTTTAAACTTCATTGCTTAAAATCATCATCATTTGTCTCCCAGTATACTGTGTTAGCCGCTTAATTGCTTGAATATTGGCTTCCATTTCGGCTGTCATCAATAACATGACCATACCTATACGCAACCCAATTTATTTTTCAAATTTCATCTAGAAACATCAAAATTTTGGGTTTTTTTTTTTCCAATAAAGAGTTTCTTAATAAGGAAGAGGGTGTGCTCTTCGTATCCTTTCGGGTGACCTTACTAGCCAGGAAAAAAATATTGTTTTACATTTAAGGACTCAAATAGATCTAGTTTAGTAACAATATTAGGAAAAGAAAGCTCCGTAATAAGAGAAACACAATCAATTTGTTAAATTTTAAATTTAATGATCAATTCAGATCGTTTCAAACTTTTTCACATACATGTATTATGAAGTTAAACTGGAAAAAAAATAATCCATTAGAAAAATATTTGGCCACCTTTATGTCAATTACCATGTCGTAACTACACTACAGGATCTCTCTCTCGTTGTGAATCGTTTGTTGTTAGTATCCATTGTCGAAAGAAGTTAATTTCTTGAGTTAATAACAACATGAATTGTAAATGAGTTTTGGTATTAATTTATGAAGATTTCACATTATCGGAAAAGGATTGTGCTGAAATGAAAACCCTTCCTACATATATTGTGCCCATACCTCTCACTATATGTTGTTACAATTTTCAATCTCGATGGTTAGATTTCAAGATTTAAAAATTACTGATTGATACTATTGTTGGTTCAGCATGCTCAAAACTCTTGAGAGGTACCAGAAGTGCAACTACGGAGCACCAGAGCCAAATGTATCAGCAAGGGAGGCCTTGGTATTTAAATTTAGCTTCTCCTTTAATATTCTTTGCATTTCTCTCTCTGCCGGTCTTTAATATAATCCTTCAAAATTTGAACTTCAGTGATTTTATAAAAACAATCAGGTTTGTATGACAGTTAGCACTGCAATGAAGAAAAAAATCCTAAAATTATCACAGAGTATGGATATATGATGCCCTTGAGATATGTTTCAGAACTAAAATGTTTGAGGGGAAAAATTGTTTATTTTGTGCTGATTATGACCACTATTTATGCAGCAATCATATTTATTTCAGCCAGTTGCGCATTCTGTTGAACTGTGTTTGTTCTCTTACAATGTTGAATTAACTAAGTTAATAAAATCTTTCGTGACACATAACAGCATTGTGTTTTAGCTGTTGCAATCTGTTGCTGCAGTTTTTCTTTTCTTGTGTTCTTCTCCAAGCAAAGTGGACTTGATGGTGCTCTTTAATAATATATAGGAAAAACGCATCCTGGGCTCCTGGCTCATAAAAACATCAACAATAAAGAACGACGCGAGTGCCTAAAGACTGTTTCTTGAAAAATATTTTTTGATAAATTAATTTTTAATTTTTTAAATTTGTTTGTTATTAGAAAAATTAATGAATAGAAAATATTTTTTAGTAAATGAAAAATATTTTTTGTTCAATAAAAAACATTTTCTAATTAAAAAAATTTGATTTGGTTTCTAAAAAATTATTTTCCTTTTATTTTTGACTAAAATCACTTTTCGGTAATTATGAAGAAAATTATATATATTTTTAATTTTATTCTTATTCAAGTTTTTAATTTATAAAATTTATTCTTTATTATTTTAATAAACTTAAAAAAATAAAATATTAATAATTAATTTTTTATTTTATTTTTCATAACATAACCAAATATTGAAATGTATTTTTTAATTTATTTTTTATTATTCTATGAAATATTAAAAATAATTTATTTTTTTATAATTTACTTTAAAAAAATACTTTTTAATAAACAACCCGAGCTTGAAGTGAAATCCTGTGAAGTGACAAGAAGCAAGTGTATAGCAAACTGTAACCAACACAGTAATTGGTTGGTGAAGATTTTGCCAAGTGATACAGTTAGCAGTGGTCTTTAAAACCTACTTAACACCATGTCCTTAGAACACATTCTCATGGTACTCATGATTAATGCCATTTTTATAATTGAGGGAATGCAAACCGCTTTTTGGCAGCTGCAGGATGTCCTTTATCTTTAGATAATTTTGAGAAAATGATTTCAAGGAAAGGTATTTTTGGCTTCAAATCTATTAGTAAAAACTATGCTTATTAATTTTTTTATTTTTAAACCATTCTCAAGCCATGATTATTTTTTATACTTAATAAAATGTGTAGAGTGCAGATTTTTTACCCAAACTCATGACCCGCTAACATGAATAGTTTAATTCTATTTTTTTCGTAGATAAGCAAGTATTATCATTATGTATATTGTAGTTCTATTTTTTGGATACATATTGAAGGCTGGATCTTAACAAATAAAACATTATTATCATATATATATATAGTTATGTCATTATTTATTTCTATGGAAGAGGCAAAGGATGATAAAGATGGAAAATGAATTTGCACGCTTAAATGATTCATTAATTTTTAGGATTTGGTCTTTTTATTTGATTTGATTAATTTTTAATTTATATTTTATAATGCTAATGTGGATAAGGGTTCGAATCACTTTATCATGATTCCTTTATTATCCGAAGATTTAGAGGTTATAATTATTTTGTTTCGATTGAATGCAACAAGGAAAAAAAACATGAACTTGTAATAGAGTTTAAAAATAAAATCTTATGTTAAGCATAAATATATAAGGTAGCACTTGAATCAATAAAAATCTTAGCATACTTATTAACATGTATCAAAACAATTATTATACTTAAACTATATAAAGAAAGCATAGACGTAAGCTATTTGCTTATTAAAAATCCTAAAATTTGATTAAGATAAAAATATGTTGTTGTTATTGATTAATCATTTATTATTAAGATTTTATTATTACTTTTAGAGCAAATATGATCATATCAATAATTATAGTAGCTAAGATTTCAATATCATTTTATTTAATTGAGTATCCAAACAAAGTACACGAACTCAAGAAAATAAAACTCAAAATTCTCAATGAATGTCAGGAATTTAAGCTATAGGATAGAGTAAAATGGAACAAAAACTAAGGCAAAAGAAACTCGAATACATAAGAGAATAAGACAAATAAGTTGTTGAAATATATGCAAACATCTCTCATTCAACCTTTATTAATTTATAGTAATTTTTGAAATCTAAACAATACATAGTTATGATAGTTATCATAATTAGTTTTTGCCATATTTTTATTATTACTTGCCATAAACAAGTAAACAATCCATAATTTTTGCTTTAAAAATAAGTTGTTTTTACTTTTTACTTAAAAAATGAAATTGTTTAAGAGGTGAAAGGTTATTGTTCAAATTGTTTATTCATAGACTTGGTGAAAAATTATTTTTTATGGACAAAATAATTATTTTATAGCAAACTCATACCTAAGTCCATAATAAACAAATAAAAAATAAAAAATAATTCCTTTTAGTTTAAAAAATTATTTGATAATAAACACAAACCTAGACCTAGTATTAGAAGCTAAGGTCTCATGCGCTTATGATTTAAGCCTTAAGCTTACTTTACATAAATCTTTTTGTAACTCTTCAACTTCTCACTATATGAATTACAAATATTGTAGTTTTTTTTCAACTTGAGATAAAAAGTTTTAGGTTTCATAAAAATATATCAATCAAGAGTTTTTCTAAATCTATTTATTATTCATCCATAATTTATTTTAATCATATTAGTATTTCATATTAAAGAACTTTTATTGAAGAATAATTTCTAATAAAATTTTAACTCCAAAAGTAAGTGGACCACACTTTAATTTGACCTCAAATATGACTACTAACCATATTTTTTTAAAAAAAAAGCTATCTCTCATAAAAATAAAAACTTACTAACCAATAATAAAAACTCAAAGATTTGTAGAGATATAATAATTTAGTAGATCATTACATTAAGATGGATGGCTTTCAGTTTCTAACATCCCTCAGAAAAATAATATCGGATTCACTCAGCTAAATAATAATTTTATTTCTTGAATTATTCAATCTTTCATGTTTTCTTTCTTAATAAGCATAAGCATAACAATGCCTTAATAAGATGAATACAAAAAAATATGTAAAATATAAAGATACTCGATACCCAAAACACCGTTGTTGTTTAAAATAAGCCTTTAACAATATTCAAAATTTAGTTCCTTCAAATCCAAGCCATGAAGTGACATATTCTTCTCACACCTTGTTTTGTAAAATTATCAGCTATATATGATTAGCCTCACATAAAATATAACAAAAAAATAAAAAGCTCAATTGTTAAGAGAAACTAGATGCTAGAATAAAAGGTTCATGAAATCTCTAAAAAAAAATCATCTTGTGTAGAAGGTAATTCAAAAGTTTTAATTATAGTAAGCAATTTATCCTTGTTTGAATCTTTAATTCCCACAAGAGAAGAGAAAAAACATATCACAAGACCATTATGATCATGAAGAACCCTACTAATACCATTAAGACAAGGTTTTTAATAGAAGAGTCATCAGCATTTCACTTAAGTGCATGTGATTCTAGAAGATACCATAAAATAAAAAGTCTAGAACACATGGTATTTGATGAACGAATCAATCAACCTTTTATATAAACCAAGATAATAATACATATACAATTATCTTCTTAGAGATTTTTTTTTGTTCTTACAGTTGTATTCATTTTGTCCATGAACAACTCATGATTTCATGAGTACTTTAGATAAAAAAAATTTTAATTCTAAAAGAAACAATCATATTTATCACTTATATAATTGATTTTTTATTAAAATTATTTTATATACTATATTTGATATACTAAGATATGAAAATCATTAAAAGCACAACTTGTCCTTTATCATGTTGCCACTTATGTATTTTTCATAGGAATAGGTTGGAAAAATAATGATTTTTTTAGTGATACTAGAAATATTATGTGATTTATTTTTTTCTTTAAACCTAGATGTTAAGATTTTTAGTCAACTAAATCAAGTTACCATCATTATAATTTTTTATATTTAAAAGTTTTAAGCTTATTTTGCTTAATTAATTATACGCTCTTTCAATAAACCTATAATTAGCAGATTCGCTAGATTTTCTTTTGATTTTATATAATTAACACAAATAATTTTATTTAAATGTAAATATTTAACAATATTATATTTAAATTTACCATTAAACCTCGCTTATAATTTGTCATAAAATGTACCCATTCACTATGTTTTTTTAAACAAAAATGTAACACCTTTTACTTTAGAAGTGAATAGAGAAGCTCCGTGTGTGTGTGTGTGTGTGTGTGTGTGTGTGTGTGTGTGTGTGTGTGTGTGTGTGTTCAGGACGCTAGTAATTTAATGTGTTATATTAATTTGGAGCATGGCATGGATAATACTCTCAACATTATCAATAGTATGTTGACATATTTTGGCAACTGCCTCGTCAAGAAGTACTGATAGTTCAGTGCAAACTATGTAATGCAAATTTTATTACCATAATCTGCAGGTATTTTGAATCATTCATGCTCAAATGGGTTTTCTTGCTGTGGTTGCAGGAACTGAGTAGCCAGCAAGAATATCTGAAGCTTAAAGCACGCTACGAAGCTCTGCAAAGAACCCAGAGGTGAGAGTGCCTGAAGCAACAGTGTTTAAAATTAATGTACTCTTAGAAGGGTGATGCTGATTGGAATGTGACCTTATCTATGCCCACGTAATACTGAAATCTGATTTTGATATTTAGTTCTAACACACTAAATATGTCATTGGCGTCACACCACAGGAATCTTTTGGGAGAAGACCTTGGTCCTCTGAGCAGCAAAGAACTTGAATCACTTGAAAGACAGCTTGATATGTCATTGAAGCAGATAAGATCAACAAGGGTATTTAATCTGAGTATAGTTTGAAGATAGAAGGATACCTGCATACATCTAACTACTGAGTTTGTGTGTGTGTGTTATAAAACTCAGTAGTTAGCGTTCTGATTAACAAGTGAAATTATGAGAATAGAACACATAGACAATTACAGTTAAAAGTGCCTGAATGCTAAATTTGACCTGGCTGCTCACAAACATGTAATTTTTATATGTAATATAGCACTTGACACTAATTAGCATATATATCTCAACTTTATAATTTCTCTTACCGTTCTACAGACCCAGTACATGCTGGATCAGCTCAATGATCTACAGCATAAGGTACGGAAACTTCTGAAACTTGTTGTCTATTGATTTTCTTCTCTGGCTCTTTCCACTCAACCCCAGCATTACATGCAGGAACACATGTTGACTGCAGCTAATAAGTCTCTGAAAGAAAGGGTATGTTACATTTCCAAATTAGGTGGAAGGAAGTTAATTTAGAAACAAGAAACCCTGGATTTAATTTAAGTCAGAGATTTGTGTTAAATAAAAATGGAAAGTACTGCTAAGCATTAAGTTACTTTCATAGATTGAACATAAATTAGTCCAATTTATTTGATCTCCCCTGTCAATAATAGAATGAATATGATGATGACATGAGGGTTGGTATATATGTTTAATTTTGCAGTTGATGGAAGGCTACGAAGTAAATTCACTCCAGTTGAATCTAAGTGCAGAAGATGTGGGTTTTTCTCGACAACAAGCTCAACCCCAAGGTTATGGATTCTTTCATCCTTTGGAGTGCGAACCTACGTTACAAATTGGGTATGTCTGGTCTCTTAGTCTGATCCTTTCTGTTTTACAACCTATCAGCGGGATACAATATCATGATGGTCATTGGAAAAAACATTGAATGTGCTTATTTTATACAAGTTATATCACTGGAAGCCATCGTTTCAATGTTGTAGAATCAGTTTGCAGTGCTAGAACAAAAGGGACGAGGAGGATTTGGCTTACTACGATTTAATTTTGAATTGCAGGTATCAGCCTGACAGTGCTATAACAGTGGTCACTTCTGGCCCAAGTATGACTGCTTACATGCCAGATTGGTTGCCATGATAGGAGGACCACCGCGCGCGGTTCTCAGTCATGGAATGCATTTCCTCAGCAGCAAGGTTGATTACCATTGTTCAGAAAACCCGCGCGTCTTGTATGTTACTGATGAAACAGTCTTTATAATGAGGTGGATCAATCATTTATCATAATTCTACTGCACCTAGGACCAGTGCAAGTAATGCTTTGTGTGTGCGTGTGCAAGCACTGTGCTGCTGCTTTCAGCAGTTGCAGGCTCTCTCTCTTCTTCTTTTTTAATTATTTTTATGAAGAATAATTATCCTTTGTATGCAAGACCATGAAATTTAAGGTGTTTCTATCTATCCTTTCGCGACTCGTCATGTTTAAGGATTCAAAATAACACAGAATAGGCCTTTGGAATTAACAAAGAAGAAGGACGCTAGTTAGATAAAGATTCCTGACACGTAGTCGTTAATTGTGGGTGTATATTGACTTTGAAAGAGTCCGATCATTTTTGAAAGCGAGCTTGTGGAGGAGAATATCGTTAGCATATCTTCATGGCGAGAAAACTTGTCTGAGCCTGGATCGTATTAATTATAACTATGGGTTCTACAGGGTTGTTTACAGGGGGATTCATGGAGAGAAGCTAGCTGGTGCAACTTTGGGGTTTTCTTTGTACTGTGAAAAGTGATTTTTATTTACAAATGTTTTGAGGTATTATTTTTTAAAATATTTATTTTTTATATTAATATATTAAAATGATATAAAAATATAAAAAATAATAATTCAAAACTAAAAAAATTCAAAATCCAATATAACCGCAATGCCAGCCTTTATCTCCGCCGTGCAAGCCATGTCATTCGTTGTCGGTCATTGTTGAGGGTGACCGATTGACAGACAATCACAACCAATCAAACCACCTAGATTTTCTTGGCTAAGATTGCCTTGCAGTTTTGATTGAAATTACATCAGCTCAAATTATTGTTTTTATTATTATTATTTCATGAAATTGATTGATGATCTCCATGATAACTAATGAATATTCAACATGGACAACAATCTTAATTGCAATCTTAAAAATTAATTTAAAAAAAATAATTTTTTTTGTATATTTTAAATCATTTTAATACTGATTTTAAAAATAATTTTAAAAAATAAAAAAAATATTTTAATCCATTTTATCACAAAAAATATTTTAAAATATAACTACAATTATCCTCCAAAATCTTAAATCGCATGTTTCTTCAAGATCCGGCCACTCAAGCTGTAAAGCAATGTACAGTGAATCCAAAAAAAAGGGGGGAAAATTCTAGCCTCACATGGATTACTTGGAGGTGAGCACTGGGGTAAAGATTTGTCAATTCAATTTTTTTTCTGAATGCTTTTTTTTTCAAATTCTCCATCCCGAATTAACTTTTTGATTCTCCGAATTATATTTTAAAAAATATAAAAAAATGAATTTTCAAGATAATCCGAAATCTCTTTTTATTTCACTGTATTTTCTTTCTTTTCCAATCTAGTAACAAATTACTTATATATGCGTGTGTGTGTGTGTGAATTAAAAAAAAAATATTACAGGTAATTCAGGTTTTCCGAAATTATTTCGAAGAAATACCCAAATTTCTATTTTCCAAAGTATTTTAAATAATGCTCAACTCCTGCATAGATTCTCATTCTCCAAGTAGAAGTTGAGGGAAGCCACGTAGTTACGAAAGGCCCGCAACTTTGCGGCTTACACCGGGCCAACCCAAGCCCGTTTGGAGCTTATGCTGGACAAGTTTTCTTAGCACCGGCATCACAGTGGACTTCTCACTGAGGTTTATACAAAATAATTATGCTTCACTTCGTAGTTCGTAAACCCAAACATGGTTTTGGGCCTCACTCGTAATGTTACAACTTAGGGCCCGTTTTCTATCATTGAAGGGTTTTTTTTAAAGTTTTTTAAAAACTATTTTTAATTTTTTCATAGAAAGAATTTTTATCATTTTGTCTGATATTTATTCCATGTATTTTGAAAATCATTTTCAAAATTTCTTTCAAGAAAATGAGTTAGCCCAATCAAAATGCTTTTCTACTTCTTCGTTATAATCATCACTAAAATTACTTATATCATTTTTATTATTATCATCATTAATTTAATTATCTTTTAATCATTATTTATTTTTTTAAGAAAACTAAGACAATAAAATTTTTAAATTTCATTCATGTTCAATGTTATTGTTAAAGAAACGGTGTTGAAATTAAAACATTATTTTGATTCCTCACGCTGATTCCTCCATTTTTATTTTGTTTCTTCCGTTCTCAATAATTAAAGAATAAAAAATACATGATGGTGCTTTAAAAAATCAATAAAAAATTTCAAGAGTATGCATAAATCATTAAATAAAAAAAATCTACTATAAAATCATACAGGCTATTATAATCCAATAACTTGCAATCTCTTACCATCATTATTATCTTTTCCTATTAAAAATATTTTTGATAAAGATTAAAAGAAGCTGAAACTCCCTAGAAAATCACTATAGATGAGCACTTATAAATATTGTTTATTGGAATAGTATAGGGACGAGTCTTCCCCTCCATTCATAAAGCTTAACAATAGTTTTTAAATTTGGTTTTGCCTCGTGTAAGAGTTTTGGATTTTGGCTGCTTCACTTGATCATAAAAATTAATTTTTATTTTTTAAATAAATCAAAATAATATCGTTTTAGTAAAATAAAAGCCAATGAGTTGCAATAAGATTTTTTCGAGTAACTGGATCAGCCTATAAGATCATACTAAATTTTTATGTTATCTTTTTAAATCCAGTACAGTTCTATCTCAGGTTTGCCAGATCGGGTTTTAAAACTATGAGCTTGACACTAATTTTAGGGGCATTAAAATATTTTTACATGGATTATTTATTATTTTTAAATTGATCAGAGACAAATTTATCTTTTTCTATATTTATTGTGCAGTAAAAACAACTAAAATATTATTAGAAACAACAATTTTAAACTTGACATCAAGGGGCATATTAGTATTTTTCACAATCATTTGCTATTATTATAGTATCAATTAAGGGAAAATTTGATATTTAACCAAATATAAAAACTAATAAATAATTAGAATACACAATAAAACAAACCATAATGCCTATAAAATAAAAAAAATAAAACCTAAAGTCAATGGTTTTGTATAAAACAATGTAAAAGGAAAAAAAAAACCTTTCAAGTTTATATATATGATACCAAGAGATAATTTATGTTTGGAAAATAAAAAAAATATAGGTGCAGTTATACAACACTAGAGACAAGTGAAAGATGATTATATATTTCAGGTAATGGATGTTATTATCTAAAGTTTAAAAATATCTTTTCATCATATTATTAAAAGCATTCTTATATATTTTTTTCATTGGCACAACACATGTTTCCAATGATGATTCATTTTGTTGTTGGTGGCCCCTGTCACCCTCATTTTTTTTTCTCTCTCTCCTTCCTAAAAAATCACAACCTGGCAATATTTGCTATTGGTATTTCAATTTTAATCCTTATTCATTTGATTTATAATTTTTAGTCTTATTTTTTTTTCAGAAGTTTTATTTGTTTTTAATTTTAACTTTTAGTCATAATTTACTAAACATTAAATTCTTTATTTTGATACCTATTATTTTGATTTTAAGTTTTTTTCTTTGATTTTTTAATAAAATTTTATTAATTTTTAATTTTATCATTTAGAGATGAAATATACTATGCAATAAATAAAATACTTTTTATTTAAAAAAACATGCACAAAAAATGTAATAATATTTAAACAATAATCCTGGACTATCAATCAAAAAGATATCTAATTATATTCTCAAGGCAATTACAACTTCCATTTTTCAAGGGGGCGTACAAATAAAACATTGCTATTTTATTACCATATTAATTGCTTATATTTATTTTATAATTAAAGAATAAATATAAAATAAATACTCTAGTTTTCTTAATACTCCATCTGTAAACATAAAAAAAATACAAGAGAGAAATCATTTCTTAATTAGTTGTTATTTGTACTTTTTAATCGTGTATATTTTTGTTATATATTTCACTTTATTCCGAGAATATATATTTTGTTGAGTACAAGTCAAAGGATTTGTTATAAAATCGAGAGACGAAGGCGGAATCCACGTGGCAGAACGCTGATGATTCGAATTTCCGACCTTACATTTCACCTTTCTAAAAACATTGTAAAAAAAAAAAAAAAAACCTTGAGAAAACAAATTAAAGTTTATTCCATATACACATAAAATATTCTATATATATTTTTGGTAGCATTCCTTCATCATTATTTAATTTAAATTAGGGTAAAAATAAGGTGAGGTCGAATTCTGGATCGAGAATGGGGAGAAAGAAAGTGGAGCTAAAGCGAATCGAAAAGAAGATCTGTCGTCAAATCACTTTCTCGAAGAGGCGAAATAGACTGATCGAGAAAGCACGCGACCTCTCTGTTCTCTGTGACGTCCAAGTCGCTCTCCTCGTCTTCTCCAGTAGTGGCAAGCTGTATGAATTCTCTAGCGCCGGCAGGTACTTACTTTTATTTATGTCTTATAGCTTGCCTTGTTTCACTTCTCTGCTAGCTTTCTGTCTCAAAATTGATCTTCAATCTCTTAACCCGGAACGAACGCTCAACATGAGTTGATGCTGCTACACTGCACTGTGCACAAAATATTATGACGAACAGTTTTCTTCATATAGTTCATGTTTGTTTGATAACTCATTGAATCTTGGATTTCATGCTCCTGATTTCCTATTTGATCAGGTCTATTTTTGTTTTTTCACAAATAATTTATTTATTTTTGTTATTATTTCTGGGGATATTTGGTGTTTATCATTACTTCTATCTAGAACGATCCTTAATAAAATAATCATTTCTGTAGGGGATAGGTACTCCAATCTTAGATTTGTTTCTATCTACGTTTTTTATAATTTAATGTTTCTGATTATCATTATCATTATTTTTTGTTGATTTCAGTGTTGTTGTTGTGATAAGTACGAGTATGTTCGATAGTTTGACATGACGATTAACACGTTTATACAAGGACGGTAGTCTAGTGTTTTAATTGTTCTTTTAAAAAGTTTTTTGTTTTGAAATAAATTCGAGTAATATTTTTTTTATTTAAAAAAAATTATATTTTATATTAGCATATCAAAATATCTAAAAATATATAAAAGCTTAATGTAAATAAAAAAATAACTTTTTAAACATGAAATCATCACAAAAACAAACAACAAACACTGTACATTTTTTTTTTTTTAAAGCAGCTTGTTGCTGATGCTGTCATAGCTAGCATGTGATTTTATCTTTTATTTTTCCAGGAGGAAAATACCTTTGTATCGGTAAATATTTGCAAGTGTGTTGAAATCATGGTAGAGTGACTTTTAAAAAAAGGTGTCTTAAAAAAGGTTAATAATTTAATATTATTTTAGTGTTTTTTCAATACTTTTGATGTATTTATATAAAAAATAACATAAAAATCTGATTTTTTAAATAAAAAATATTTTTAAAAAATACACTCCATTACAATACCATACATATACTGCACTAGCATTATCATCATTGGATGGTGGATGTCTCTACCATTGTTCATATGACAGAATGACCACCTACACGTGTATGCTACTTGTCTAGGATGCTTTTAACTTGGTATTCCTCCTCATTTAGGTCTTATCTAGGTAAGTTAAGTTCTTCCTCGGCTAGGTCTTATATAGGTAATTCATACGAGAGATTTCTTTGTAATAGCTTCGTGTAGGATTGAATTCCGCATGATGACGTAAGGAATAAACCCATTTAGCATTTAAATTAAGAGACAATGTCCTTCGGTAATTTGTGGGGAAAAAAATATTATGAATCCAGATCTTGCACCAAAATTGAATGAAAGATTAACCTTTTGTGCCTTTCTAACCTGTCCTTGACTAATAGCCTATTTATATTTATTTTTTAAAATATTTTTTATTTATAAATACATGAAAATAATATATTTTTTTATTTTTTAAAATTATTTTTTAATAGTAATGCATCACAATGATCTGAAAACACTAAAAAAATATTAATTTAAAGTATAGAAAAAAATAAAAAAAATTAATTTTAAATACTTGTTTTTAAAACAGGAAAATGAAAGATTTAATTAAGATAATTGATATGGGAGTGCCTAATATTAGTACGTGTAACGTTATTAGAACAAATACTGATCACCTTACATGTAAACCTCTCCGCCTGAAGGAGTTACAAATAGTGACAATCAAATAGATGAAAGATAACCATTTGAATGGTATACTAGCAAGCATTCTTACAATTAAATAAGATGTCAAAGTTATGCTAATTCAATTATACAGAAGTTACTGCATTTGTTATGAACAATTTGACAATTTATCGTAAAATGTTATGACAACAACTCAGTGGTTCTATCCAAAAGAAATTGTCCAAGAACTCTGAATCTCTATTCTAGATCATCAAAAAATGTATAATTATAAAAAGGATTTTGATAAGTGGCTCGACAGCAATGAAATTTTGGTTATATTGATGAATCCTCAAGTTTTACAAGATTTAGTTAATAAATGAAAATATTATAGAATGTAATTACAATATCATAAACAATGATAAGAAGGTGATACAATTTCAAAACTTTATGATAAGCACTACTATTTTATCAAATATTCTATCCAAAACCACTTCTAAAAAAAACTTGGGCATTGAATGAAGATCCTATTACGGAATTACATAAAATCAAATGTTTGGAATTTTTAAGAAATGATTTTGGATTATTTGTTTTTTTGTACAATCTCAATATTTTCTTTAATCAAAATTCAATATTAAATCTCTTATAGGTTGTGTATATAAAAGTAAAAATATCCTAAACAAAGTTGAAAAAAATAATAAAAAAGAGCTTTAAACTAAATAGAAAAAATAAATCAATTAGATAAATTTGACAAATCTTGAAAAATAACTTTTACGCCTTATCAATCTCGAATGGCTATGAAATTTTAACCCTATAAAAAATAAGGTTTCTAAAATATCCTATCAAAATTTCAATATGATCCAATGACCAAATCAAAATTTATGTCCATTAATATAAGGTTATGTGTCGAGAAAAAAAATCTTTTGCATTAGTCTTATCAGGTTGGAGAGAACTTGTTCTTGAATTTAATTACTCTTGCTTCAATCTAATGGTGGTCCAATCAAAAGATTTTAATTTTTATATTCTAAGACTTTTAACATCATAACTTTATATTGTAAGACTTTTAATATGTTCATCCTTCTTAGCAACGACACCACGAAATGAATTTTAGTGCTATGTTAAATACAATGTATGTGTAACAACCTTCTTAAAATCTAACTCAATTGGAGACCTAATACCACAAAAACCAAACAATCTCGTATGTATATTTTATATCATCACTAATAAGATGTGTGATGGTTCTTTATTAGGAGAACTTTTGAATATTTGCTTCGTAGTTTTCATTTGAAGTTTAAAACATTAACTTTTATCCTATCAATTCTAAAATTCTTCTCAATCATATGTGAAGTGCATCCTCCACAATATACTTTATCAAAACTCACATTTAAAACCACATCTAGTTTTGTTCTTTCTTTCCCTATTAAGATTAAAATATTTGCTTGTTAGCATGAATATCTTTTGTATACTTAGAGTCATCACATACCAAGTTTTTATATCAAAATCATCTTCTTCTACACCATCCACCTCTTTTTCATTGAATTTTAGTGTTTGATTTCAATCCATTAAAAAAAAACTAGGATCATTTAAAAAAATTGTAATTCTAGTTTTAACATCATATTCATCCTTATTAAGAAATTGATTTCTCTTACCTCTAAAATACGTTTTCAAAATTCATCATGGATTTATAATTAGTATACTTTTCATAATCTTTCTTGTTTTTCTTCTTCATCTATGTTAATTGACTATATAATTCTTTAATTTACCTTTGCAACTTTATCACTATTAACTTACCAGTCAATTTTACAATCTGTCTTTACATATTTTTTTATCACCACTTCTTTAACATCTTTTTTTCAAGAAAGAATCAAATTTTTTTTTATATAAACACATTATTTTTTATGATCACCTCTTCTCGTTATGGTTATTCAACAACACATAACACATAACCATCAAGAATTGTTATGCTCTTATACCAATTGATGCAAACAAAAATGAAGAAAACAAGCAAGAAAAAGGACATCATTGTTGGTGATAAAGGTTTTCATACAATAACCCAAATTCATGCTTTATTACCAAATAATAATCTATAATTCAGTCTGCTTCTCTACCACGTAATTATCTATAATAAAGTCTGTTTTTCTAAGAGGTTTGCTTTTCCTTATCAAACTCCTTTAAGTTAAAAAGATCTCTTCATTAAACTTAAACAGGAGCATTGTCCATTGATTATTGGTCGTTCAACAAGGTAACCTAACCATCAAGAATAAGCATCCACTTTGATTGCATACTACCTATAACATGCCATTAGTGATAAGTTTAATTAATAATTATTCCTGAATCTTAGAAAGTGTCATTTCCTTGCAAAAAGTATCTTTGATTCCTTTTTTTTTTTATAATAATCAAGGAATTTATAAATAAATCTAGCTCTATTAAGGCGATAGCATTATCAAAACAAAGAAAAAAGGTCGTTATGTACAATGGGGAAAAGAAACAAGGAAAAGAAAAAAACCAACCAGACTTCAGAAGTCAATTTTTTTTTTTTTTTATCTATATGACATGAAGATATTGGTTATGAGTCCGTTTCAGGATACCTTATGACCCTCTGAACAAGTCCATTCATGTGTACTTGAAGTTGCCATTAATAGTCTTGAGCCACAAAGTTAGACGATGAAAAATTAACTCAAAAACTATATTCCAATATGGTATCTCGTCATGAAAAACCTACCAAATTCCCCACTACACTCCTTTCTAGCAAGACTACTTCTATGGTCCTCGTCATGCACTGTTCTAAGCCTAACCAATTCATAAAACGGTTCCAAAGTTTGCAAACGTCATAACATTGAAGAGAAGGTGTTCAACATATTCTATTTCATTAGGCACCAAGGGGACATATGGCTTGCTCTAAGTTGATGACATGTCTACATGCAAGAAACTCCCTTGTGCAAATTCTCCCTTGAAGTACTAAGAACCGCAGGAAAATCTCAATCTTCGGTGGTGCTTTTCCTTTCCATAGTATCTTTGATGAGATGGAAGACATACCCGGGTATTCAATTCTGTCAAAGAAGATGTTGCAATATTTCATTGTGTATTCTCCATTTCTTTCAGATTCCCAACGTTTTGAATCGACTGTGTGATGCTTTAGTTTTACTCCATCTAACAGTGCAAGAAGATGATTAACTTGTTCCAACTTTGAATGCCTTAAGTGCCTTTTCCAAAATAGATTCAAATCTCCCATATGTGCAATCCTTGCTGTTGGCATTGCTGTGTGGTTAAAAAGTTGAGGAAATTGTTGTCTTAGGGTTCTGTTTTTCAGCCAACGATCTGTCCAAAACCATAAATCTTTTCCATTGCCCACTTTGTAACAGCAACGGTTTTTCAAAGTTGTGGAAACTTGATATCCGGTGTTAATAAAGGAGTATTATACCTTGGTCACATTTCTGATAATGGAAGATTAAAGATTGGAAGCCTATTCTCAATCAAAAAACGATACTTCTTAATAATATGAGGAATAGTATCCCTCCACCATTATTTTGACCTCCACTATAAAGTTGAGAATGCAAACTCGATTATTAAACTTCTTTTAAGTTAAAAAGATTTCTTCATTTAACTTAAGCGGGAGCATTGTCCATTATTGATTATCGGCCGCTCAACAACGTGAATAAGTATCCATTTTGATTGCAGGCTGCCTCTGATAAGCCATTAGTGTCAAGTTTAATTAATAACTGTTCCCCGAGTCTCCATAAAGTGTACTTTCCTCGCAGAAGTCTGTTTTATTGATCAAAAACTTTTTTTGAACTTGCAGTTTGGTGAGAACCACCAAAAATAAAATCTTAAACTTATTCCATTAGTCAGTAAAATCTTGTCCCTTTACAACGATTATTTTTGGGTATTAATTTTTAACTATGATCTCGATACATCTTTCAATCTGCAGTGATGAATTTTTTTCATCCTTATTTAACATCTAATATCACTGCTTTAATTATAGATATTTATTTTTGTCGAGGCAAGTGTAAAATTAGGTATCGCTCAAATATAGTTATTTTTATTTAACACATGATCAATTTTATTTTATTTTTGTATTTTTTGTGCACTAAGAAATGAACATTGTGTGAGGTTTGTAAGTGAGTCTGTTGGCTCTTACTCCGACAGAAGAAGTCTCTTTAGTTTTTTGTGCGGCTTTTTTGAAAGCATATTTAAGTTTTATGGTGTGGTTTCTTTAAGACATTTTTTTGGCTGCTGAGACAGACAGCTATATTTCTTGTTCTTTCTGTAATAGTTACCTAGACCCTTTCGGGTGTTTTGTGGTGTTTATATAGCTGTTTTTAAGTAGCTCCTTAACCAAGATGTTTTGGAGAATCACATGTTACGTAGTTCATATCTCATAACTCGTAGTTTTGTTCAAAGACTTTAGGGTTTATGTAGGGCTTGTGTCTATAAAAGTGCGACATATATTCTAAGATGTTTATTGAAGATTGCATTCATTGTCTACCATATGATGTAGACAATGTTGAACAACGCTGATTTGCGTGAGCGCTTTATTTTTGTATTTTGTGGATTTTCATTCTAATCCCATCAATTCTACTACTCAGTTTGGCCAAAATCCTGAAACGTCACAGGAGTTATTTCGAAGAGAAAACTGCATTGTCTAATGGTGCTAATGATGCAGAGGTAAGCAATTACTTTTGTCTGGCTAAAACATGCATGTAGAGAATGATGTTTTAACAATGGAAAAGCTGATAAAAAAATTACACCGTAGCTCATTCTTTTCGTATCATGATATTCTTTCTTATTTGCTTGGTTTTTATCTTGTAATTCGAAACTAGGTATGACTTTACACATTTCCTATTTCATCTGCAGCTATATCACGGTAAATATGAAAAAAAAATCAAGTCGTATGCCGAGCTGTTGCAGACAGTACAAAGGTAACTTGTATAGCTTCCTGTATACCTATGCTAAATGTTATGGATATCAATGCATGCTATCTATTCAGATACGTATATATATACAGTATCCACAGGCAAGTTGGGAATTCAAACTTCGAGGAGCTGACCTTAAGCGACCTAGAACAAACGGAGATGCAACTTGATGCTGCACTGAGACGTACGAGAGCTAGAAAGGTCATTCGTTTCTCTGTCTTTTTTATTTGATGAGCCATTATATGGTGCATCATGGACCAAATTGCTCCACTCGACAAATATTTGATGCCGCCAAGTGCATTAATAGTGGCACCATTTCCTTTTAACATGCTCTGCGTGTGATGATTTGATCGCATCCATTACAAAATGGAGCACGTCCCATATAATAATACTTTATTGGTATTACTAGGTTTACAGTCTCACATCAATATCTTGATCTAGACTTGATATAGACTTGAAAATTAGATACCCTTGTTTTGAGCTACCTTGATTGTCCCTCTAGCATAATTCTCCAAAGAAAAAAAAAAGAAAAAGATAAGAAACATTCCTCCAACATAACTTGCCGAGGGTTTAATATGTTGATCTATATAAAAATGCTTTGTGCCTTCTTTTATTGACACTTTGGAGATATTATGCTGTGCATTCCATGCATAGACAACCTAACTCCAAGTAAACTTGGAAAAGATCTCAGCAACATGTCTGCGTCTCTTCATTTAAGCACCTTCTTGGCTAATGATCAATAATTCCACTAACTGGCACACTCCACAGGTCCATGGTAGTCATGTACTTGCTTGTGATTTGTGTATTAGAACACGAAATCGAGGTTGGTTTTCAATGCTGCTAGATGCCAAACAGTTCCATGTTTGGCTACGCATGTGGACTTCAGTCCGAGATTCACATGGGACATGTGGCTGTATTGGTTTGCATTTAGCTGGAGGGGTAGTCAGGATGCCCATTTGCTGAAAGAAAAATAAAGAAACAAATAAAAAGCCTGTATTCCAAGACAGTCCTGAACTTGTTAGTGTGGTCTCATTAGCTGACTTAAGAGGAAGAACTAGATGCTTAGCCTTGATGAGCAACTCTTATCTATTTCATGACTACCTTTAGTTATCATTGAAGTTCTCTCCTTCAAGGTCTTTAGGTGGCATATATTCGTTTGAACATAAGAAAGTTGCCATCGCTCTATGCTTTTTGAACTTTCACTCTGCATTTTGTGATCTCATTTGATTTGTGTTTGTTTCAGACGCAACTGATGTTGGAAACAATTAATGCCCTCCATGACAAGGTATGGAGCTTATTTCATTATCAAACATTAGTTTGCAACTATCAATATTCTGCCATCCATCACTCTATTCAAGTTTCGAGGAAAAAGAAAAGTTGATCTTTAATTTATGAAATTATTCCAATTGTTCCCCTAGACTACATATACCCTTTTTATATGATCAAGCTTCGATGATTATTTACTAGATTTAGAAAAATATTTCCAGCGTAGCTTGTAAAAACACGGGATTGTAATCACTAGATTACAACTAGTCAACCTGCATACAGCTGGCTGCTTGAACGGGTAGAAAGGAACTTCTGGTTTGTCCATCACATGCCGCAGACTTTATTCTAATAGTTCTACACTAGCAGCATCCATGCTTTCACAATCGTTCATTTAAAATCTACGTTTTCATTTGCAACCAATGCATGGATGCTTCTTTGAGAACCAGACCTCAGCACTTCAGATGCTCAATTTTGCTCTAGCAGGTCTTTAGGCCTTAACAGGATGGTGTAAAGATGATCCTCGATACAACTTCCAGGTTTTATATTCATCCAAACACCTTGACTGGGAAAACACTTGCATGATCTTTAATGCTTTTGAAAAGGCTAGCTGCTAGCCGAGAAAACCTATTGCCCTTCACATCCTACCGGCGGACCTCTAGCATGCAAAAATACTCACATAGATGATAAGATGAGGATTGTAAAAAAATATATATTAGCAAGAATGGTGCGACTTGGAACTTCCTGCAAATCTCTTAGAAGCTGTTACATTCAGATGTCTCAATCAATTGATGATGTTCCAAGCCTGCATCTAATATTTGTTTGTATATGCTGTAATTGTCATCTAAAAAAGTTTGCTCTGCCTCTTGCGGTATGTTGCATGATGGCATGCTACCCAGTAAAGAACTCAGAAATGAAACCTGGAATGCTTCTGAACAGACATCGGAGAACTATATATCTCGTCCAATCATTTGTTTCACTTCCAACGAATGTCTAGGATAATATTATGTGTGAGATAATCTTGTTTAGGCCTTTGTTGTCTCTAAATTATCACCTCTTAAAAGGCTGGGTCGAGCTACTGTGCTTTTCTCACGCCCTTCTCCTCGGGAAGGGTATCAGATAAATCAGAAGTAAAACTCGAACGAGGGCAGTTAATAACTAATATCATGAAGAAATGGAACAATAAATTATACATTTGAAGTAAATATGAATGTCATAGGACTGTTATCTGACTGCATTTTTGTCTTGGTACAAACATGTGCTGCTTGCTTGCACAGTATCTCTTCCAGCATGTCTTTGTACGCCTGTTTGTGCAAGGGTGTAATGCACACGTGTCATTCAACATGAATAGCTGTGTTAGAATTAGAGTTGGACGTCTCGGTGCCGCATTCCATTTTTACGGAGAGAAATATAAACGAGTTAGCTAGCTAGTGTGAGAATGTATAAGGCCATCACACATCACGTGGACTGCTAATCTCTCCATCCATAATTAGATGTTGATTTTGCTGAAATATAAGTTTCTCTCTCAACAGGAAAAGACACTAAGGGAGGAAAATCAACGTCTACAGACGCAGGTGAGCATGAGAATGAATAATCTTAGGATGTCACCGTGTCAAGCACTTTCATCAAGTTTTTTTATAAGGCAAACTGGATGTTGTCGGCATGACTATTTTACATGTAGGTCGTAGCCATGAACAATGAGACTAATGGCATGATGTCTGGATCTTTTGAACCACTATTTGGTTTGCTTAAACAGCAGGTTTGAAGGCCGCACTGCATACAAAGTTAAACTTGATGCTGGAATTGATCGGAATGGCAGACAATCTGGCAGTCGCCTGCATGATCTTAAATGCACATGCGTTAGCAAAAGATATGTACCATATTGTTCTTGTATTTCCATTGCAGCTTCTCTCTTCACGGCAATATTGAGTGAGTGTGTAAATTAAGTTTCCTCCTCACCTCCGAAGTCTCTCAGACGCTTATCACCCGTGTCTCCTATCATATATAGTGGTACTATTCATTTCTTTTTCTGCATGTTATGATGAGGATCGGATGCACAACGTTATATTGTTGAATTCTGTAATGACATCAAATATATAAATATGAAAAGCTTGTGGTAAATATTCATTTGGAAACACGCAGAAAATGAACGTCTTTGAGAGAAATGTGACATTCATTTTTTCGGCACAAAAAATTCATGCGTGTATTAAATCAATCACCTGGTATGGTTTATAAGGCCTTCAAGGGTAAAAGCTTGTTAGGGTTAATCTTGAACAATGAGATTAAGGTACAAGGGTCATTCTTACCTCGTCTCTTATGATTTATGCATGCACACTACCCTGTATCACATGACGCTCCCTTTCTCGCCGAAAAATGATGAAATTCGTTAAAATTTTAACTTCAGTGTGATGTTATTATCTCAGATAAGTTGGATGGATCGGGATGAGTTTGATAACTTTGACCAAAGTATGGGTTTCTCAACTTGTAATCTTATGAGTTTTTAATCTATACACCGATTTTGAACTAGGACTTTAACATTTCCTATGTGTCAGGTGCTAAATTAATGCAGCAAAAGGTTTTTTTTTTTTAATAGAACATGTCTTTTTATGTTAAAATATCTAGATAATTTTAGATAGAATAATCCAATTGAGGATTTCAGATATAAAATATGAAATTGAGGAAAAAAATTGTTTGTGGACCTAATTGAGCATTCCGTACAAGTTAAAAACTTATGCGAGGTCATTCCAGTATTGTATTTATACTAAAGTTTTAGGGTTTTTCAGAAACAAAATAATATTTTAATTTTTTGAAAAAATAAAGTTAGAATAAGAAAAAATATAATTAGAATTTCCTAGTGCTATTTTTCAGGAAAAAACTAATTTTTCATATTTTCTAGGAGTTTAGAAAATAAATTTGAGAGGTTCTCTTCGATTTTTCTTATTTTCATTGTTTTTCAAATAAATAAAAAACAAATGAGAAACAAATTTTCTTTCTTTTATATACAAACACTTTTTAGCAATGTAAAAAATATAAATAAAAAATTAGTATAATAAATTTAATTTTTACTATAAATCTAATATAAATATTTTTTATTAAGTAATTAGCAATATAACTTTTCATGAAAATTCTCAATTTAAATAAAATAAAACTAATACTATATAATTAGATTACCACGGAAGCAAACCATTAAGATGAGTTTTGATTATTTTTTTTAAAAAAAATAGTTGTAATCTTGTATTTTTATATATAATAAAAGTTCATATTCATCATTAACACCTTTTCAATTTTCCATTAAAAAAACACTGAATATAAAAAAATAGTTTTATATTAGCTAAGAAATCTATATTTTCTCATAATACAATAGAAAAATAGAATGTGAGCGGTCACTATTAAGATTTCTCAAAACTTCATAAGATGAGATAAAATTTTATTAACAAAATTCTAAAAGAGTTAAAAGCCTTTTATTGTACATTCGCAAAAAATTTTCCTTTTCAACTTGATCCTTCACAATGATTTTATTTGAGATTGACCTTGATAATTTGTTTCAATGGCCTCAATGCAAGGTTATCATGAAGTAAAAAATATTAAAATTATTAAGATCAAACACAAAAAGGAGACTAGAATTCTGAATAATCTGTATATTATGAATACTTAACATTAACCTAAATACAAATAAAGTATATATAGATTAAACTGAAAGTACTATTCTACCCTTAATAAATAAGACTACATAAATATTATTTAACATCTCCCCTCAAACTCACGATGCGACAGCTACGAGCATCAAGAGTTTGCCAACTAGAAAACAAAAATGAAAGATGGAATGTGCCTTGGTGAAGAAATTTGCAATCTGCAAGGAAGAAGGAACAAAAGGCAAAGCAATGGTGCTATGCTTGAGATGATGACGAGTAAGATGACAATCGATCTCAATGTGCTTAGTTCGCTCATGAAAAACCGAGTTGTGAGCAATCTGAATAGAACTCTGATTGTCACAATAAATAGGAGTAGAATGAGAAAACGAAACTCCCATATCAGCAAGTAACCAATGTAACCAAACAATCTCTTTGGTAATAGATGTCATGGCATGAAATTCTGCTTCGGTGGATGATTGAGAAACAATAGATTATTTCTTGCTTTTCCA
>NW_011499855.1:1878326-2067702 GCF_000495115.2 Populus euphratica | reverse complement strand
AACACAAATCAACAGTAGTAGTAGCAGCAGCGGCAGTAGCAATTGACACTTTTAACTCATCCAAAATATATAGTCCATTCTCCCTACGGCCTGTCCCAATCAGCTTCTGAGACTGCAGATCTTGTACATAACAAAAAGAACCCGAAAATATAACTAAATAATCACCAAAATCACATATTTGACCAACAGACGCAAGATTCAATTTGAGTTTTGGAATAAGATAAATATTAGGGAGAGATAAGTGAGGTGTGGCAACAGAACCAACACCTACTAAGGGCATAGGAGTGTCATCAGCAGTCATAACAGGAATGGAGGACAAAGAGGACACATAGGTAAAAGATGAGGAATCTGGAGACATATGATGAGAAACACTAGAATCCAAGATCCATTGAGAGTGTGGTATACCTGAGGAACTATGAGGCAACTGATTTATAAAAGAAGAAGTGGACATTACTTGTGGCTGCAAGGAGAGAAACTTCTGAAATTGCTCAGCCAAAGTATTGGGATCGGTAATAGAGCCTAAGGAAGTTACTGCTACAATATTATGGTGTGATGATTTATAACCCTGAGGTGGTCTATGAGCAATAGGTTGTGACTGACTGCCAAACTTCCAAGCTTGATTCTGTTGTCTCAACTTAGGACACTGAGCTTTCCAATGACCTTTTTGCTTACAGAAACTGCACTCATCAAAGCCAACCCTTATGTAAGGTTTCTTCTGATGATTAGAGAATGACTTAGAAGGTACAGCTAATACTGAAGGATTCGAAGCAGAAAGAATTCCCTTTTCAGAATAAGATTAAAGCCTTATTTCTTCAGCCAATAACTCACTCACAACAAAGTCAACAGAATTGAACCTCTAAGTCCTTCGAAGGACTGTTAAAAACTATACTAATCGTTGCTACTCTCTACGCTTAATATAGGCACCACATGCCTTTAATTCTGTCGATTCTATAAGAGCCAATTGATCCCAAAGATCTGTCATAGCAGAATAAAACTCTTAAATACTCATATTCTTCTGATAAAGAACTCGTATGTCATTCTCTAATTGATACTGTTTTGCAAAATTTGATTGCATGAATAACCTTTGCAGATGATCCCAAACCTCTTTTGTTATCTCATACTTCGCCAACTGCGTGCCTATCGAATGTTCAACAGAATTGTTGATCCAAGTAATGATCTTTGCATTATTTGCCTCCCATGTATCTATCAAAACAATATCATATCAAATTGCAGAAAACTAGAATGCAAAAGCAGCGGAAAACCAAATACCAAATTGTAGAAATTGAACAGAAATTCAGAAACTAAACAAATATCTTCTCACTACTATACGATTACTCCAAAACACAAAACAAATTTGCAGAAACTGAATGCAAATACCAAATTGCAAAAGTTGAAGGGAAGACAAAATACCAAAATAATTGCAGAAATTGACGAAATACTAAACATCATGTCATTGAGTTATTGCTCAATTTTATAAAAAAAAATGCTTGGATTTTTGTTTTCTAGATGATTGAAATTGAGCGACCTACAATTCTCAATGAAAAGCTCCAGCCCGTTTAGTTCATAGAGGGAAAGAAAAAAAGTTCAGGCACGGGAATCAACACCATTAAGAAAGGCTACCATTAGAACTTGGAGGAAGTTGCACACGCCTCCCCAATGAAACTTTCTTCCTAACATGTTGGTGCGTGAATTTACATGTGCTAAATAAAAAATAATAATTTAGTTCTAGATTCTTTAAGTAATCTTTAATTTAATATCAAATTTTGTACCACTCGATCCCAATAAAAACAGGAAAAGAATTTTTTTTAATTTGTGTTGTTTCTCCTTTCAAAATCACAATGTTTATCTATTGATAAATAAATAAAAAAGGATTTAGCTTAAATTTATGGTTAAGAGAGTAATTAGATATTCATTAATAACTAATAGCATTATGTTTATCTTTGGGGCCAAAATCAAAGATATTCTTATAATTGTTTTTATGAATCATAGATTATCCATTAGTTTGATTGTTATAAAATTAAATTTTTTGAAATGAAATAAAAAGAAAAAAGACCTTAAATGAAAAGACCTTAAGAACACAAATACCTTAAATGGACAGATACGAACAAATTTTTTGTCGAAAATAATAAATATCAACTATTCTTCTCACTGTATACTTATAGCTAATTATACAGTCACATCGTTTCAACCAAGGGTCTTTCTTGTACTTCTTTGGATCGGAAGTTAGAAAACAAAAACAAGGAAAACAAAAACAGCTAGAAACCTCTTGCATCAAAAGGAGCAGAAGCCGCAACACGGAGAGGAGAGGCCTGCAAGAGCGCATGACACGTGGCAGAAGGGAGATGACTCGAATTTATGACGATACACGGAAGACCCACAGCTCAATTCCTTGCCGGTAAAAATCTTGACATTCAGTCCTTTTCTCCTCTTCTTTTTTATCCATTTACTCGGTTGTGATAGAAGTAGAGCACTTACTTTATTTGCTTTCATCTGAGGAAAGGATAAGATTCAAAATCAGGAAAAAATTAGGTCACAGATTTAGGATCGATCGGGTCAGCTTTCTTGCTTGCTTGCTTGCTAGCTAGCTAGCTGACAAGAGGATGGGCCGTAAGAAAGTGGAGCTAAAGCGAATTGAAAACAAGAGCAGTCGCCAAGTTACTTTCTCAAAGAGGCGAAATGGATTGTTCAAGAAAGCTCGTGAACTCTCCGTTCTTTGTGACGTACAAGTCGCCGTCCTCGTCTTTTCAAGTAGCGGCAAGCTTTATGAATTCTCTAGCGTTGGCAGGTACCCAACTCTTTTTATTTTTTAGGTTAAAACCTCGTTCTCAGGTCCCTTGATTACCAACAGAAGCATTGTTTTTGTTCTTGCACATAAATCGCTTGTTGATTTCTTTGGTTTGTCAATTTTCTAGGGATTTGGTGCTTATCGTTGCTTATACGCGAGCAGTCATGGCTCGCACATGTTGTGATCTTTTGTTTCTTTGAAAGGAAAAGCCTTTGATGTATGTGTATTCTTTGCTGCATGCGTGCCTATCCTTCCATACAAAATATAAAGACACGAAACTTTCTGTTGAACAATCGAACAAAACTTGTTGACAATCCTATACATTTAAATGCTTCATTTAGTCTTTTCGTTAGGATTTTGTCATCGATTTCAAATTCATCTCTGTATTAATAATTTGTTTAATTACATGGTGTTTATAATTTTCTCTTAATTACGACAAATAATTAACTACCATGCAATTGCTAAGCTAGATCGATGGTTATAACATGGATAAACAAATTTCGCGTAATTAGGATGAGCATTAAACTAACCTATATATAATGATGACATCTAACACATACACAGTTAGGGGGGAAAAAGACTCACGTTCATGTGCTAATCTTCAAAGATGTCAATGGTCAATCGGTTATCAAATCAGTTATTAACCCTCTGTTTTTTTTTTTTTTTTAAAAAGGAACCCAAGTTGGAGTAATTACATGTCAGCTAAAACATTAATCATAAAATATATAATATTAAAAAAATAAAATAGAATTTGCACATGAAAGTATTCTTAAATCACATAAAATATTCATTTCTAATGATAACCACCATTTTAGTTGTTCAAATATAAAGTAACTCTCTACGTCATAGTAAAAGTTAAGCATTCTCAAAGAATATATGAAATGAGTCGCTAATTATTTATAATTAATGGAGTAATTATAGTATTTCAATACTTAATACGAAAACAGTTAAAAGAGGTAAATATTATTCTTTCAGTTCAAATACGGTTAGTTAGTTATAATGAAAACCATAATCATAATCGAAACTAAGTCATTCAATTATTAACTACAACTGAACCAACCATAACAGTTTTGGTTATAATTGCTATCCGTCCTAATATACGTGGCCAGTCAGTTCTCTCTTTATTAAATCTAGAATAATATGTTTGAACCCTATAATTAAATTGAATTAAGAGATTTCAATGAAATAACATGTTTGGAATACTATTAAATATTAAAAATTGAATTTTAAATGAAATTTAATTTTTAAAATTATTACAAGTAAATCAAAAATCAACCCATTTGATTTTTAAATTTTCATGAGTTGCTATTTTATACCAGCACATATGAATATAAATTTAATATGGTTCTTGTGTCTAGCTTCTTTGTTTGGGCTTGATCAATGTTTAAAAATTTTCCTGAAAAAACAAGTTTTTTATGGAATAAGAAACTTTTCGAAACTCAAGTTAGTAGATATATACATAAAAAAATTTTAAAAATATATAAATATAGAAAGATGTTGAATTTGAGATATGTTTTGTTTATTTGATGACAAAATTATTTATAGATCTTGATTATATTAGATTATCTTGTGAGTTGTATAAAATTTTATCGATAAAAATACTAGTGTTCATCATTGAATATAATATTTGAGATGTTATTAATAAAGTGATTAGTAAATATTAGGGACACTAACTATTAATACAAAAAAGAGGTGTTTGATTGCATGAATGTGGTGTATATTTGTGTCCCCTATCATTGGCCAGAAAGATATCGGCAATCCCATGTAAAAATATGTCCTTGAAGAAAATGTTATAGAATATATCAACAATTTATAAAAAATTTGTGCGTGTGTGGCGGTGTATAATATCGAGTTTTGACCCTTCATCACTTGAAAAACAGTACATTAAATTGTGCGTTAATTGTTGAGAATTATTAAGATGTGTGCTAATAGCTAAGAATTTCTTGAAAAACATGAAAAAAAAAGAAAGAAAGAAAGAAAGGGGAGTGAAGTCCATTTAGGCTGCCAGCCTAAACGGAGTGCCAATTTTTTATTTTTTTAATGCGCAACATCACACTTATTTCACTCCCAACTCTTGTTAAAAAGAAGACGGATTATTAGAAAAGAAAATTTAATTTCTAAAAGCTATGTTAAATCACACTTATTTCAATATTTTCTATTTATACATCATTTGACATAACACTTTACTTAAAGATCAAAATTTTAAAAATATAACTATAGCTCAATTAGTCATGTTTTTAAATTTATTTTTTAGAGGTTATCGGTTCAAATCTCATAAACCTTAAAGCCATTAAAGTTTTACATTGTCGTTAATTTCAGATCCGTAGGATTAGTTAAGATATACACAAACCGGTTCAAATACTAATATTAATAAAAAAAAATAAAAAAAAATTAGAAAAACTAATTATACTACATTTAGAAAAAAACCAAATACACATCAAAATTTATCAAATTATTGAACTAGATCCTCTAGTTTTATTCACAGTATCTTCTTATTTATTTTTTTATTGTTTAATATTAACTTTAAGCCACTTAAAAATTCATAAAATTTATGTTATTACTTTTGATAGACTCAACCAATATTATAAACTCTAGCAATGTTATAAAAATATTTACTTACTAAAAATAAATCTTCAAAGTTCTTATTCATCCATGTATTGTTAATTTTGCTCCACGTCATGTATAATTGAAAAGAGTTCTTCAAATAAAAAGATTTGTATATAGTATATCATTAATGCTATTATGATTGCATTAAAGGATATGTTATGAAATAAATAAAATTTTAAAAAATAATATATAAAGTTAAGAATGTATTATAAACCATAAAACTTAAAGTCTAGGTCTTTTGAATCAAATTCAAATTCAATTATCAAATATAATAATTAATAAGATCTTACTAAAATTTCTTCACATCTTAACACCTTAATTATATCTTCATGCAATATAAATAGATTTTATTAAAAAAATATCTCTTTTAGAAAAAAAATGGAGAAATATATTTATCATGATAATTATTGAGTTAGAAAAGTACATTGTAATTTTATTATGTTAAAACTTAAATGTTAGCATCTATCATTCAATAACTTATCAAACTTATATTTTCTGCAAAATCTTTTCAATAGTTTGAAATTATAGATATTTATTAAATATTGTAGTAATTAAAATAACTTTGAAATTTTTTTGGATTACTTATTATTATTTTTTTAATATCAATGATTCTATTTATTATAAGTATGCTAATAAACTTTGGATTTAGTCAAAGCACTCAACTTTGAATTTATTATTATATTTATTCGAAGCACTCAAATTTGAATTATTCAGAGGAGAGTTATGTTAGCCATTAGAGAGATATAACCAGGATAATTCATAGCATATTATTTTTGTATCTAATAGTTCGATGTCATCATCTAATCAAACTAGCTTTTTAAAATAAAAATGAAAAAAAGTATTTTATAAAAAAATGGAACTTTGTTTTCCTTTATATTTTTTTTAATCTTGAAAGTACTATATCAATTTATTACTATAACATGATACCAAAAATATCTTTTCAACTTCTAAGTATACTTACATAAACATTGAAAGATGGTACTTTCATTTTTACATCTTGATTCTTATTTTCTATGTTTTAAAAATAAAATAAATTATTTAATTATAAATTATCAAAATGTATATAAACTTGCTTGCCTTCAAATCAAATATCTTAATTTGACAAGTATTCATGATTTCTCATTTATTAATAATCCATAACCAGTTACATATATTAAAGATCACAAGATATTTTTAAAATAGTTAAATCATACATGTGCGACACTTGTAAAAAAAACCTAGTAGTCATTAAATGTCCTAGGATTATTAGTTACTCAATTCTTTAGAATGTTAACCTTTTTTATCCTTAAAACAGAAAAATCTAGTTCCTAAGGTGGAAAGAAGGAGGATGTATGAGAGGTTATTGTTAAAGAATTATATAAATTATATTTTGAGAACTTACTAAACAATATAAGTTTTTAGGTTAAGATAGTTCTTTGACATGATATCAGAGTCTTGTAGATTAAGCGGTCATGAGTTTAAATCTCAGCACCCCCAATCTATTTGATAAAAATTAAACACAATGTACTATAAGTCTATGCAAGTTTCAAGCCTAAATGACTTTAATTTAAAAGGATGTGTTAGAGAATTATATAAATCATATCTTTGAACCTCACCTAATAGCTTAAGTTTTTGGATCGAGATGATTATTTGAAAGTTATAACCAAGGTTGTTAAAATCACGAGTTCACTTATGAAATTGTATACTTATCGTGCAAAATCATATAAAAATCAAGAAATGATAAAATCATACTAAAATCATGTAAATTCGGTAAGATTGTGATTTTACTACCGATCATGAGCCCCACAAACGCTTGTATTTATGGATTTTATCTTCAATCAATAATGCAAAGATAAAAGAAACACAGTTTTGCTTAAACCCTTCCTAACAAATAAATAATTATCTATTATAGGACAAAACTTTGAAAATTCTTAATCTATAAGGATTTTTTTTATAAACAAGAGTGACAAACCATACTTTAAAATTTGATCCACCATGTATTTATGTCTAAATACTATAGTTTTTTAAACAAGTTTACAACATTATGATTTCTCTATAGAAAATCTACAACTTGTCTAATATATGATCTAACAAGGAACTAGACTTCAAGATTAGAAAAATCATGTATTATTCATCAAGGTGAAAACATCAGATAAGCTAAAACACTACAAATGATCATGTATTTAAAGGGAATAATGGAACTAGTGTTAGTCAATAAAAAAACATAGTTTTGAAAACATAGTTGTTTTCAATGTTTTTTTTCTTAATGTAGAGTTTTACCTACCACTCGTAACTTTTTTTCTTAGATATTGCATGGTAAGATTTTGTCATACAAGAACAATTTCACCATATTTTTATTGATAGAATTGCTTATTGTTTGTATCAACAATGTATGAAAAAAAATTACTCATGATTTTATGATTTGTTTTTACAATCCGAATTTACATTGTATTTTTCATATCGTGTTAAAAGAGTATTTTTAACAACCTTGGTTATAACTACATAATACTAATGAAAGAAATAATTTGAAAGGATTCATCTCTCTTTCATTGTCACATTTTCAATCTTCCTAACATAAAAGATAATTAAGTAAAACACACAATTTATCTTTTATCCTTTGTTTTCCTTTAAGATGGTTCTTTAATGAAAGCACGTGATGGAATATAACTATGCATGACGGATGATAGGTTATGTGCAATAAGTTTGACAAGTTTCTATTACGAGAGTGAGATTACCTAAAAGCTAATTCTTGACCCCTTATGATATAGGGTGTAAAGGTGTGCATGGGTTAGGTTATGTTGATTTAGACCAAAATCCACATCCAACCCAAAGTAACCATTTTTTCTAATATGAAACCTAACCCTATATGAAAAGATCGACATGTGGTTGTGAAAGAAAAGGGTTTGATGAAGAAAATTCATGATTCGTAGAATCAAAAGCTACATGAAACTAAACTGAAAAGGAGGCATCTATTAGAAACAAAAACTGATTATATCTTAACTATTAATAAGACAAGACTTTTTTTTTAAGGTGAATGATTTGAGAGGTGGAGGGTTCTCTTTTTCTAAAATAGTATTTTTGTAATCTTGAATTCATGGTGATAAGTGAATGATTTAAATGATACAAGGTAAGATTTTTTTTATTTGGTCAATATCAAACACTTCTTTCATAAACACTTCTTTCATAAGTGTATGAAGCCTTTGTAACATCAATATTTATAAAGGAGCGAGATATTGTGTCTTAGTTTAAATGCTCTCCTAAGTGTAGCTAAGTTTCTTAGAGCTATTAAATAATGGTTTTGACAAAGCCTTTTAATTAATGCTATGATAATCCAATCCCTTAATCCCCTCGTTTAATGGAATACAAGCACATAAGATTCCTCTAGGAAATCTTCATGATTTAAAAGGAGGTTTTTTTTATTGATCGTATTACATGATAAACATTTTATAAGATCTTTCTAATGTACATACCCTGTTGTTGGATGAAAACATAAGAAAGTGATAGCTTAAAACTAATGATTTTTCATAATACAAAAGAATGACATGTTTTTATTAGTTAGGATAGCATTTATTTGTTCTTCGACCAAGCAGAGTTTTGCAATGAATAAAGAAATCAAACCAAAAGATCATATATGTGTTCATTATCTTTTGTCATCAAATTGATTATTTTGAGGTGTTGCTTTGCTCACCCTAATACATTTTGTCATCTTGGTAGGTATAATCAAATATTATTTATCTCAAGATTTGATTTTAGTTACCAAGACTCATCTTCTTCTTATACAATACAGTATAACAAGTATCCTCAAGCATTACATGAGTCATTTTAAAAAGATGGCAACTTCATCCAAAGATGTTAATCATGCAAAGGTATGTAATGCTTGTGTCATTTGAATTATTGGTAATGTAAATATCATTATAACAACAAAGAGAATTAAGAAAAAAATAGATTTTTAACTTGATTTTTGACATATCATTATTTTTTTCCTCATTTCTAAATTTATATTCCTTATAGTATAGAACCAATGCTAAATATCTATTTCCTAAACAGGCATATTGTGATAAACATGCAAACTTGAAATCACTTCCAGAGTTACAACTAATGGTTGAAAGGTTTGTCGTTCAATTTCCAGTATGCTTACTCCATGTGTTAACATAAAAATGCGTAACATCTACTAATGTATATTTTGTCACAGGATCCTTGAAGGTCCATATGCTATGGAGTTAGCCTTGAGTAACCTCGTGGAACTAGAGAAACAACTGCAAGCTACTCTAACATATGTCAGAGCTAGAAAGGTTAATTGTCTCTCTTTTATGACTTTTTTTGTCCTTTGTCATTTGAAATTTGTATTGTGATGCATCAGGAACCCTATTGTTTCCACTAGACAAGTGTTATAAATATTTTAGATTGTTTTCCTTGATAATTGCACCATTTTATACTTGACAAACTCTGCATCAGGATTTGAGCTTGGCTCAGGGCGTCTTTTTCCAAACCTATGATGCAACAAAGAGAAGGGTTTTAAAGCAAAATCTGACATTCATATAACCAGATTCTATAATTGAATCCCACATTCCCAAATAAGTGAAGTATTTGACTGTGACCCAATTTTATAACATTCGAGGACCAACGGAAGAAACACTAAACAATTATCTGAGTATTCAATAATTATCAAAATTAGGATAGAAAATAAATATAAACATTTAATTTATCTTAGGAAACGCACTTGTTTCAAAGTCATTTTCAAAATACGTGGTTTAAGGTTCATTTATACTAAAGTCATTATGGACACATTTGGGTTAAGATCCCCTAACACTAAAGTCATCGTACAGGTTGCCTAGTTTAAGGTACATCATAAAGTTAGGCTTTTACTATATGATGCTTTAATATTTTGGTACAAAGTTTGCATTTCACCTTCTTCTATGAAATGTATAGTTCATAGTTCATAAAAGTTCTAATCTCGTTAGAACTTTGTAATGTTTGACAATATTATTAGTGCTATGAAATATTATGAGTCTAGCTGATCACATATTCTTATAAGTTCTTATAATAGCCTCGTACATTCCAACAGCTTCTAGTAGATCATGGCAACAAACAACTTGTTTTTTGCTATGGTAGATAATAGAAGATCTTTAAATTGTTGAAGGGATAAAAAAAAGTTTTAACAATCAGAATTACAGTACTTCGGAAACATGTATGATATTATACAAGCAAGGCTAGGATCTATAGGAAAACACATGAACTTCCAAAAATACTAATAGAGTCCTTGAAGAATATTCAGGATGCTACAATGCCGAAAGAAGCATAAGACACCATTACTAGTATTTTCTCAAAGAAGAATGATATTATATTGTAATTTCTCGAGAATGAGTTATTGTTATTGACATAATAAGACATGACGATTCCTCAATAATTTCATCAGGTGAAATCATCAAATTTCTAAATTAGACTTTGAAGCAATTATTGATGAAACTAGGATGAAAAGAATAATCATACTTGGATGAAAAGAATAATCATCCATGGTTTAAGACCTAAATATCATACTTTTATTGCTATACTACAAGGATAACCTACTCAACCATCAATATTTGAGTTTAAAAATCTACATGTTAGTCAAGACAATATGGCTAAACATATGACAGAAGTCTCATTGAAGGGTGAAGAGAAATTACTCTACACCAACAATGGTAGGAGTAAACAATGGCTTTCTCGTGACGACAAAATTCACAATTGGCACATAGATGGTAAATCTAATAAGGATTGTGATAAAGAAGAATTATCGAAGGAAAAAAAGGCTTTCATATATATATATAAAGCTTTAAAGAATTATGGAAATGACAGAAAAATTGAAGGCAATTGTTATAATTATGGAAAGAGTGATCATAGAAAAAAAGATTATTGGTTTAAAAAGCCTATTAAAGATAATTGTCATAATTATAAAAACAATGTTATTATTTCAAGTTTAGAAAGGCAGGTTGAAGATGAATAGAATGTTAAAGCATCCTTTGTCAAAGAAGGGAAGAATTAGCGTTAACAATGATAATTGATGATTGAATCAATTATGAAAGTGATTGGATCATTGCTCCAGTGTTCTAATCACATGAAAGGTGATAAACAAAAGTTACAACATCTAACAAAGTAGAATAAAAAAAATTATGCAGTGATGATAACTGATAACTCAAGATTACTAATCACATATATTGGTAAGATGATAAACACGCTTCGCTGTAAATCTGATCATTTACATCTTCAAGATGTTTATCATGTCTCATGCATGAAGAAAAATTTATTGTCTATAGTATAATTAACATGAATATGCTATTATGCCTTGTTTGGTCCACATGATGTTAAAATATACCAAGATTATTATTGTGATTAAGATTGCGACTGTAATCTTGATCATGATGGAGAACCAAATCAACAACTAGAACTCTCTTCTATTGATCCTTGTAAACAAAAGGTTTCATTACAAGTTTAAAGCTCTAAAGGTGTTTTTCTTTCATTAAAAAAAAAAAAGAATGTAAACAGGATGAAGTATAGTCTATTGCAACACCTATAAGGTCATCTCTATGTAATGAAGCTGCATTACCAAATCATATATAAGGAAGTAACAATGGTTCTTATCCGAATAAAGAAGATAATTCTGATTGTCCAATGTCTATGAATAGTTCCTTGGCTCCTTTTGAAAAATAAAAACTTTTATCAAGAGATGATGCTTGGGAAGTTAGAATTGTTCAAACAACCTAGAAGAGCAAAAGTTGGATGCAAAGCTAGACCAATCATTTATAAAGATGGATGTTGTTGCTTAAATTAAAAATTCTATTCAGAATTGTTATCCTTCTCCAAGAAGAATTTTTGCTCTTAGAGATTTCAATGCTCCATTTTTTAATAAGAAAGAAGTTGTGTAAAAGAAGTGTTTGGCTCAAGAAAAGTCTAAAGAAAATTTAATAACTAATGATGTTAAGGGTAAAAGTTTTAAGAAAGCTTTAATATCTATATGGTGTCATTGTTGTTGAAAAGGTACAATTGAAGAATTTAGTTGATAACATTGGAGATAAGCTATAAGAAATAGAAAACTCGCAAGCCTAAAGTTACTCTCAATTGAAAAAGTTAGGAATCTAGTTAGAGATATGGAAACACCAACATGGTTTGAAAGAATGTAATTGATTATTATGACAAACACTATCTTCAGTCCATTATTTGTTGCTTGATTGCTAGTTTGTTTTCTATTCTAGAATTTTAGAACTAGTGTATTTTGTATTTCTGGGCACATCCCATTCACCAGCACAAACTAGGAATCTATACTATCTCGTAATATCTCACTACAGTGCTTTTCATCGTTTTTCTTTTTGTTTCAGATACAAATGATGTTGGAATCAGTGAAGTCCCTCCACGACCAGGTATGAAAGTGCATTTGGTTATAACTGCTTTGAAAATCATTTTCTGCAATATATAAACCCCCATTTGCAATCAATGCATGAATGCTGCATGGAGAGAGCAAGACATGATCTTAGGATCCTCATTTTTCTCTAGTAGCTCTTTTGACCAGAGAAGGTTTCTGATACAAAAACTTACAGGTTTGCTTATCATACAATCCAAGTATGAGAAAACTTCCGAAACATCTTATTCATAATTAAGAAAACCTACCTGTTGTTTCCATCCACCATTTTATAGCTGCTAAAATGCTCATGTCAAGTCCAGGATTCCCGGACCAGCATATAGCATCCCTTTACTGCATCAATGATACCTGAATTAATTGTCAACGATGATCTTCCAAGGATGCAATCGGTCTATTGATCATGCTTTAATTGTCGTCTAAGAACTTTTGATCAACCTCCTGCATTATGTTTCAAATTTGCATGCTATCCTGAACTAAATTAAAAAAAATAAAATCCAGAATGCTTCTTAGCGAAATAGTAGAATAGAGCCGGTCCAAAGCAATTATGGCTGATCAACCTTACTGAGCTTTAGGTGATATTATTGCATTCCTAATTTCTGGTTTCCTACTTGTACTGGTGGATAACTAGCAGTACTCTTCATTGTTGGGCATAATCAATTCGTAAGTCTTTCCCACTGCCTGTTAAAAACTGTTTCCTAAGAATGTCAAAGCTAAAATTGACTTCAAAAGTAAGGCTTGCTTATCGTACAATCCAAGTATGAGAAAACTTTCGACTAAAAATTATTTTGCTGCATACTTCGAATCCTTGCACATTATTATGATCTCTGGAAGAACAATGCATGATAGTTACTAAATTATTTTGTGGTGAGATGGTCAAGTTTGGCTCTATGTCCCCCCCTGTATTGTCTGACCATGGTCAAGTTTGGGCCCATGCATGGTCTCTAGTAACCGTTCATTCTTATTCGAGGAACATCATTAGGTAATTCAATGAAGTAAGATAGTTACTAAATTAAATTTCACGAGGAAGGGAAAGCAGTAATTTATAATATAAAGCAAGCCACAAATGACAAAAAAAAATAAAATCATGTGGGTTTTCTGCTCTTTGTTTGTGTTCTTTAGTGCTGTGTGCTCAGTTGCAGTTTGCTTGTGTACAATTCTACATGAATGAAGTGATCTCATTATCAAATGTCTTTATTATTTATATATATACATGTATAGGAAAAACTGAATTAGGTACCTTTGATTCAACAGGAAAAGATGCTGAAAGAAGAAAACCAGCTGCTAGAGAAACAGGTAACGGGCATTCTGCTCTTTCTTTGTGTTCTTTAGTACTGTGTGCTCAGTTGCAGTTTGCTTGTGTATAATTCTACATGAATGAAGTGATCTCATAATCAAATGTCTTTATATATATATATATATAGGTATCTTTGATTTTTATATGAATGTCTTTTGCTTTCAACAGGAAAAGATGCTGAAAGAAGAAAACCAGCTGCTAGAGAAACAGGTAAAGAGTGTTTAATCCTGTTGTCATTTGCTCTTTCAGCAAGTGCATATTGGAATTTTACTTGCAACATGTAGAAAACTGGGTTAATTGTATTACGTGCAGATTGAAGCAATGAAGAACGGTACAGACTCGGATCACCCTCTGTGTCATCCTCCACAACAAACTACACTGAGTTTGCTTAAATAGTAAGGCAGCACATGCAGTGTGATAACTTACCGCTGGAGGCGGCTATAATGGCAGGAAATCTAGTTACCTCTTCGATCTCACATGCATGCACTACACAACATTTTACCTTCATTATCTTCCTGCTGAAGTTGCATTTGCACCGTTTCTGCTTCTCTTCTCTTTCTTATTTGAGCTGATGTTTAAGTATCCTCCACCCTCCCAAGCATTTTAACTCTTTCCAAACATTTCCATTTATTCAAAATTAAGCATATATTTATCATTGACTGAATTCTATTAAGCCCCGATACAGTGTTCCACTATGGCCTGTGTTAACCTTCATTGTCAGTAAATGAATTTGAGGGTTGCAACATGTGGAAAATTGGATTGTAAAGATACATAACATTCATATATATGTGTGTGCTCGCGCGCTCGCCCATGTGCATGCATGGTTTATTTAACTCAAATTCATGGAAGTATATATTTAAAAATAAAGAAGTACATATAAATCCCGCGACACTAAAAATTCATCCGGATTAATCTTGAAGGACAAGATCAAGGACATCAATTATCCTTCCCATTTCCTTCTGTCGCTAATCCATGCCATGCAGTTGCCTGCATCCAACCCATTTACCTTTGTGATTATTTCATATTATCAATGTGAAATTAAAGGATTTTTCTTCCTCCTCAACTCCCATTGTGGATATGCAGAGGAGTAGACGACAGAATAAGATGTATGAATCTCTCTCTATTTGCTGCTATACTGACATTGCTTTGGGAGAGAAAAACAATGCATGATACATGTGGATCGAAGAGTGGGCTCTCTAAAAAGATGCAGGGTTGATATCATTGAACTGTTTTAGCTAGACTTTACGCAGAGTCTAGAAATCTCATTCAGAAAAAAAAAAAAAAAAAAAAAGAAACAAAGCGCACCCAGTTGGTAGATATACATCTAACTTCTAAGGTACTAATAGCAGTTTCATAACAGCGTGTTTTTCAGGCTACCGACCTACACGTATTCTTAACTGATGATACGTGCATGGGGAGCATAAAGACAGCAGACGTCTTTACCATTTAGTTATTATCATGTCTGCTTTGAATAGCGAAATAAACATGTTCGGGAAAAAGAGAGGGAGGGAGCTCAGAGTTTTTTGCAGTTTGAATACTTAATGATTGTGGCATTCCATGCATTTGCAAAGAACCAAAGCTAGTAGCTATATGGTAACAACATTTTTTGTGGCGCCTTGCTTGATTCTTTGTGAAGAAAGGTAACCAAAGCAAGTAGCTATATGGTAACAGCTAATTAGGCCAGAGTTTTGATCTTGGCCATTTAGGGTTGAACCAAGAGGAGACAGATCGCTTGATCACTGCACTAATGCCTTGTGAGTTCTGAAGGCAAATCTGTGACCCCTCGACCGCTTGCTTTTACTTTAAAGAAGAAATGTGGGCGCCCTATACCACGCTGGCAGAATGGGGAGGTGTCTCGTGAAAAAAAAATATCTTATCTAAAAATTTAAGTTATTGGATAAGATTTTAATATATAATTTATATTATTCTTTAACACATCTCTTTAAATAAAAGTTCTTTGAATTTGAAACTTGCATGAATCCATATTATCTTATACTTAATTTTTATCAAATAAATAGAAATGATGAGATTCGAACTTGAGACCACCGCATAGCTTTGTTCAGCCCTTTTGAACTGACTTGAGTGTTGCTCTTTCTTATTCGGCCCAATCGCTTATGGGCGGCGCGCAAAAGAAATGCGGTGTTGCTGCAAATTTCTTTGATCGCTTGATACACACAAAATATATACGAAGTATTTTCTTGTCATTTTAATTTTTCAGTTTTTTTATTTAAAAATATATTTAAATTTTATTTTTTAAAAAATATTTTTAATATCAATATATTAAAAAAATTCAAAAACTAAATAAAAATAAGTTTCATAAAATTTAATTCCATATAATTACTTCTACTCATATATAATCTATTGCCAATTAAGTTTGTTTATTTTGTAGAAGAATCAACAAATCGTAACATCGACAATGCTAGAGAAACTGATTTACTGCTATATACATTGCCACTAATTAATAAAATTGATAGGTGGACAGGCAATTTAAGTCGGGTTGGTTAAGAAGTCATGGTTATGGGTTATGACACAAGGAAGGAAAAGGTCAGCATCCAATAATATAATACCACATATACAGCCTAAGCAACAGTTTAATATGGTAGAGACATCTTTGTCTCGGTTCACGCCTCTAACTCATTTATGCAGGTTCGCGTGATTTCGCATGGAAGAACATTTTTCACGTTTTTTTTTATTTATATTGAGTGATCGGATCAACTTACACATACCACAACTAATCTCCATGATCTATTAAATACCTTGTAAACCTAATAAGTATGTAAAATACCGCAATGATAAGCATGCATGTCAGAGTTCAAATTCATGAAAGTGGATCCTTCCACTGTTAGGCTAATAGCTGGAATGCATTTTTCACGTTTTTTGCTCGGCGACGGCGGTGACAGACGACGACGTGTGTTGTCGGTCTACCACAGAAGTTTAAAATATTTTCATCTTTAAGCTTAAAATAACTCTAAATCGATGTCATTGATTAGCTGGGTGTGGGACAGTATTCTATCATGAAGACAACTTTCATTTCGGACATTTCGGAGAGGACAGCTTAGTGTTTAACATGTGTGGTGCATGCCAGGTTCAAATGAACAGGTAATACCCTCAGGTCTCGTGTGCTTGCGGAGGTGTCCTCCCATCCCCTTCTTCCAAGGTAATTAGTAGAACTTGACCTGTTTATTATTCGATCACAAGGAATTTATGGACTCTTAGGGGGTCCCATGTTTTAACCGGTGTTTTCTAAGAAAAAAATAATTTTTTTCTTCAATTTTTTTTGTTTTATTAACCTTTTAAAGTATAAATAAAAAAATATTATTTTAATATAATTTCAAAGAAAAATACTTTTCAAAACAATATATATAACTGTCATAAACACCTTATTTTAGCCTCTCTTGTTGTTTAAAAAGAAATGTATCCTGCAAATAAAGGTAGCTTGCACGCAAGAGTCACTCAATGGCCAACTAAATAATCTACTGTTAATATCAATCACGTATATTAAAAAGATCAACGATAGTATTTATTAAAAAAGTAAGAAAATATTTATACTCAATCATTAACTTCACTATAAAATTAAATAATATAATAATTTGACTTAAAACATGGTAGGAAAAAAAATATTGAATAACAATTAACTAAAACGAAGAGGTTGACAATAGGGGAAAAAAAAAGTATAACCGCTAATTAAATAAATTTTAAAAGATAAAGCTGAAAAAACAGATGATGCTCGCTCTTTAAAAAGTAAAATGGCTAAATCCAGTGATCGACCTGCCACAGTAGATGTCTGTCCAATCAGTGAATTCCATCTCTACTGCCTTTTATTTGTTTTTGCAATTTCTTGGATTTCTTTTACTTTATTTCTTTTTTTGTGGATGAAATTAATGCCATTATCATTACGTGTAATAAACATAATCACACAGATTAATTATGTTAATTAGTCTCGACCGACTCAAATTAGAAAGCAAAGGAATCAATTGGAAAAGCATTACCGAAAATTAACCGAATACATAATTGTAAGTTAATAAAGAGGTATTTTCTTGATTTCATCATCGTTTTATTTTTATAACCCAAAATGTTTGTATTAACTTATATGTATTAGAATTAATTTTTAAATTTATTAAACAAGTTTAATAAACAAGTAAAATACTGTACATATATATAAAAAAATCAAAAATCAAATCCGGATATTTTTTTTAAAAAAAAAAACATTTCTCTATTTCTCCGCTAGAATACCACATTAAATGCATTGATCACCACTCTTTGTTTCGCAAGAGGGGCTCCATTCATGCATTCTTCAATTTCTGGAGCCCACTCTTATTATTCTTAACGATAAGATAAAAGCTTTTTTCTATTTTTTTATTAACAGGAGATTCTCTTCATGATTTATTTATTCCCGTTCTCTCCCGGCTTTTACCCTTTCGAAACACATGGGAGAAAAAGCCATTCACGAGGTAGCGGGCTTTCCCCTTCGTTGCACTGACTTTACAGGGCTCCTTGATTACCCCATTCATGGCTACTAGCTGTTTTTTTTCTAATATATTGTTTTTTAAAATGTTTTTTTATATTTTCTTTTAAAAGTGGAGAATGGCATGGGGTGGTCGTTGCGGCCATGAAGCTTCCATTACAAATTTCAATTTATATAAAATGCAATATATTTTATTAATACAAAAGCACTCTATATACTTTGATTGAAAGCAAAGGTAATTCTTGATATGATTAGGATCGAGAAGAGAGAAGTGTAATACAGTTTCAACACTGCTCAAGCGGAAACCCTAGGGGAAAAGTTAGCGATTTTTTTAGCCAATTGCATGACAATTTTTTTTTAATTATTATTAGACTACAAATGAACGCTTAATTTATTTCTTAGAACATTATAAAATCAGTTTCATAATTAGATTTTTGGCCCCATCATAATATTCTTTTTATTGTTTTACCACGTGCCGAGCAAAGATATAATGGCTTGCTATGCTTATGATTTAAGATAAATGCGATACATTGGACTAGATTATACGAAGGCATGATAATCTCTCTTGGTGTGTAAATTTGGCAATTTTGTCATATTGAACCAATCAAAACGATAAAAAATAAAAATAAAAACACCTTGTTTGAAATGATAAAAAAAAAAATCCTATTCTTCCAATACAAAACTATAAGTTTTATTAAATTAATTAAGGTTTCCAAACACTGAAATGAAGCGTTCAGGAACCGCAATTCACAGGCTAGCCTTTCCATCACATCTAATTATAAAGGACCAAATTGAAGCGGTAGTGTTAGCTGCAAGGTCAACATATAAGATCACAAACTTTGAAGACTGATTCGAGACTGAGGTAAAATTGGAAGACTGATATGTAAAGGACTAAATAATAATAATAATAATAACAATAACAATAATAATTGGAGTGTGTGTATATATATATATAAAAAAGGAAAAGGTACAGCAATTCCATCTGGATAAAGCACAACCCCCTCCAAACAAACAAAATCCACACCCAAGCCTCTTATTTTCTCTCTACACTACAAAAAATTTTACGCATCAAAACTCTATTAATAGAAGCGATCACAGCGCCCGGCGCTGCCTTTCTATTCACTTTCTTGAAAGAATTTCCCGAGAAACAAACGATTCTTTGCCTATTTATCATAACTCATCCTCAGCTTGTTATTTGGAAACTCTCTGTGTAGGTAAAGGTTTATGTGTTTGTCCACTTTCTTCGATTTTATCGGAACTCAAAATCACGCTGGTCTTAACATCTCTAAACTCCCTATCTGCACAGAGAGATAATTAGCCAAGGTTGTCAAATCTTTCAAGATTTAAGATTTCTGTTAAAAATCTAATAATCAAGGAATCGAGAAAAATGATGCGAAGACAGAATCAAGATCAACAATCTCGTGTACTCGACGAGCTATCAGCGTTAGTATTCAATCTCCTCCGTTCACCATCGACGCCGATCTCGTTTTCTGATCAGTTTCCGGTGCCCTCCACGTCGCTGAGGAGGAGGTTGCCGGGAATAACGCCGGGGGGGTTCGCGTCGTTGCTATTAGGGATATCGTTGGCTTTGATGTTATGTGGATCGGTTACGTTTTTTATTGGGTTTTTGTTGATGCCTTGGGTTCTTGGATTGGTTATGGTGTTTTATGTTGCTGGGATTGTTTCTACTGTCTCCATGCTGGGCCGCTCTATTCTTTGTTACGCCACGAATCCTTCTTCTCGAAAGGAGATTCCTGGTAATTAATCAAGAATTCCCTCTTTTGTTCTTTTGGTTTGTTATGATTTGTGTGTGTTTTGTCTGTTTGTGTGTTAATTTCATGAAATCTTTTAAGGAATCTTGGCTGGATTCGTTTGGATATTGTGTTACTTTTCGTTGTCTATGTTTGTGCTCTTGTAAGGCTGTAAGTGGTGAAGAGAAGCAGCTCTGTTTTGTTAATTTGTATTTGGATGTGTTGGTCGGTAAACTTAGGAGGTTTTTTGGAATCGTGAAGATTGATAGGTTGAAAATGGATGTGCCATCTCCTGCAGATTAATTTTCTGTATGTGCTGATTGAATTATTATTATCTAATAAAACTGAAAAGGAGATTTATTTATTTTTTAACTTTCCTTTTTATGGCTTCATCTTGATCACAAAGGTCTAACTATCCTTAACTTTTTTTAGCCTCGGATTGTCGATTCTTTTTTTAACAGGAGTTATATTTTGGGATTTTGGAAACCATGTTGGATAGAAGATGTTTTCGTCGGAAGAAAATTCCCTCCTTTCTGGAGCTAGAATGACAAGATTTCTCGAACCAATTCTTTAAAACACATTATCATTCATTGCATCCTGTCTATCTCTTTCCGTTCTGGTAAACCTGCTTTCCTGCTACCTGCCATGCTATCTAGCATTTAATACTGCTGTTATTTAGAACTTAACATTGGAATGCTGGCTAGATACTGAACATGAGGATGAGGAATAACTCAGTATTGGATCTTGGGTTTCGGTTCATTTAGGGTGATATGTCTTTTGTTGGCTGTTTGAATCTCATATTGGAAATATAATTTGGATCTTCTAAATGTAAAGAGGCTCTAAATATCAATCCTATCGTGGACCTTTTTGCTGTGTATGCCCTTTTCTATTCTTTAGATTCCAAATTTCAAATTGTTGAAAAACTCTCAATCCCATCCGTCTAATCTTGCAACCAGAAGGCATTGTTTTATTTGTAGTTGAAGGTGGTTAAGGTGTGAAAATTTGTATTGATTAAACTTTGAAGGCATGTCCAAATCTGTAGTTGGTGGAGTTTGATAGTAGATGGCTATTTTGACAAATAAATGGAATAAATTGAAGCTTGTTACTCTTGGCTCATAACTTTTTTGAATAAGGCTAGTTAAATTTGACTTTTAATTTGAGCTTTATCCACAGTCAAATTTAATTGAGATGTGATTTGATGGTGGTGGTGATGCACTTGGCTTGTCCACATTCATAATGCATGAGAATATATTTACTGCTAAATAAATCTTGTAATGCAGATCATATCCAGGAAAAATTAGATTTGCTAGGAACAATTAAACATATTTGACAATAATTTAGGGGCATCAGTCATTCTCCTTTTTCCTGGTCTAACATAGAACTATAGGAAGTTGTGTTGATTTATGGGAAGATGATAAATATGGCATATTTTCTATGGATCTATTTCTCTATACTTTTGTACATGTGTATGTCATTGTTTTTCCCTATTGAATACACAGATTATATGCATGTTGGTGTGTAGCTTAATTCTTTTCTCCTTTTCTTGGCTTGACTGCAGCATGGAAACTTTTGTGAACGCAAAGTGGTTCATAGAGCTGAACTATGTACGGGAGTATTGAGCAGCTCTAATGTTCTAGTGAATGGTGCTGCGTATATATGAAATTACCCAGCTTTTTCATGAAATCACTGGAATTGTAGATAACTGTGTTTCCTGATGGCCTAAAATTGTGGATACGACTTCTTTTATCAACTAGAAATGGTGAATATTGAAGGTCTTAAGAACTTGTATAATGAATTCTTACTTGTGGGAGGAAATGGGAGAGTTGTTCCCGGGTTCTTTCTGATATTCAATTCCCCTATCTGTTCAGCAATATATCAGCATTACCATTTTATCTTATTTCATCTGTATTCTTTTCTTGTAACCATATTTAATTCTAAAGAGGAAGGAGAGATGATTGAGATACTGGATGAGTTTTTTCTTTTTGATCTAACGAGATAAAGTTGAGATTTCACATGACGATTCCCATTTTTTTCTGTTCCAATTTTTTTTTCTTCATTTTTTGTTGTTTGATGAAATTTTGAATCCACTCTGGTATAGTTAAATACTCAGATTCTTTATGCTAAATCGAAAATGGAAGGAGAAGGGTTTTAAAAAAAAAAATCATATAGAAGTTCGTCATGTTAAGAACACCAAGAAGCAAAAGACCCGCTGCCGCTTGGGGGAAAGCTGTGCATGTATTATGTCATATTTGCGTAGACTGCAGTCGAATTATTTAATAGGAAAATTGAAGGTTATCAAGCAAGCATGTCGTAATTAAGAGACCACAGCAAATTACATTCTGTAAGTGCTATTTGCAGTACATGTTGCTTCGTTTCTCGGATTGCAGAAGCATGTACAGGCGTTAGCCTACTGGATAGAAAAGACAACTCTTAAGGTCGACTGTGCTGTAGGCCTATGCCCTTTGAAGCAGGGATGAAGCAGGCAGCATCACTAGTCAATTGGATCAGAGCATGGTTACTCGTCATACAGTCGTATAAAAGCTTGGAGATATAGGATGGAACCTTCTGCAGAATTAATAAATAAGACAGGCCAAGAGTTTGATCACGATTGTTCTTTCCTTTTTCTTTTTATAGATTTGAACAGTTGTCCCTTATCCTGCTGTTAGTTAGTTGGATCAAATCTCTTGGAAGTTTAAAGATTCTTCCAAATTCAACCTTCTGGATATGATGATCTCGAGGTCATTTACTACCAAGGGTTTTTATGTTGTGTTTTAAAAATATTTTTAAAATAATTTGAAATTTTATTATTATTTTATTTTTTTAAAATTAATATATTTTTAATGTTTTTAAATTATTTTGATAGGTTGATATTAAAAATAATTTTAAAAAAATTATTAATATATATTTTAATATAAAAAATTATTTAAAAAATAATCATAAGAACACTTTTAAATAAATTCAAGAATTAAGGCAAGCTTCACATAAGTTCTGGTGACGGTTTTATCTCTTTGTACAGAGGAAGCGGCACTGGCGTGATCATCTGTCAAGTGAACGGTGGAATTCAATGATCATCCCGTGTCAATGGCCAATTTTGGTGGCACTTTCACTGCATACGGTAACCATTATGGTCTTGGGTATTGCTACTGGCCCAAACCTTTTGCCTCTGATAATGTAATGCTCTCCTGAATAATTGAAATTAAATTCAATTCTAAGTGAGTTTTTTTGTTTCGAATCCTTTTCAATGTATTTATTTGAATTCTATATGAAATTCAATAGCTAAAAAAATAGCAAAAAACAAATAAAAAGTGAGACTTTTGATTTATCACAATAGTTTCTTTTAAAAATAATATTTCAAAAATACTTTTAACAACACAACAAACCAAATGGCATGTTAGATATTCTTAGCAGCGTGAGAGAGAATATATATATATATATATATATATATATATATATATATATATATATATATATATATATTCTCCTCAAAAAGAAAAATGACATGTTTGATATTTCGGTACTATTTTTTTTCCGATCATTTCCTTCAAAAAATGGTAAGCCCTCTTGCTTTTGTTTGCTTTGTAAAGGCCATGAATCAAAGGGGCATAGGCTGATTTATCAAGACTTGGCATATGCTTGTTCACTGTGTCATCCAAGAATTGACTCCACAGATTCATGTCCTCAGTTCTAAAGCATACCTTAAGCAATGGGTAGAACGCCTGACCATCAAACTTGCAGAGTACCAAAGTTTCTGATATATCAGATCTAGAGTCATATGACTTTTCTATTAACAGTTTGGAGCCATATCATTCATTTATATGGCACCAGGCCTCTGGCCTGACGTCATATAAACACAACAAAGCACAAGGAGCATGCATAGGGCTTCGCATGCCCCGCCCTCGACATCTAGCCTCCAGCGAAAGTTTCTCCCAGCGTCGCTCCCTCTGCACATCTTCCCTGCACCACTAGGCATATGAAAGTTTCTCATGACTTGCAATGTTTTTATCTCTTAACTAAATAAATCAAGAGGAAGACAAGTGAATGATTGTTGTATCTTAGGATAGGCCGAGTGGAATACTATTCATGATGAAAAATTAATTTATAAGGATATAATCATTATTTAACTCTTCTACTATACCTAAAACACAAGATCTATAGATTATAAATACCTCTTCAACCATTTATATAAAAAGTTTATAATTTTCTTATTCTTAATATTTATACATATCTATTTTCAAATCATTTCTTTATAAAATATCATTATAACATTTTTCTCTTATCACAGAAATATTTATTTGAGTATATGAGATGCTACTCATAACCTACTATAGAAAACCCTTTTGCATGTATATAGCATTTGACATTAAGCTCCAACTATTTTAGCTAAGAAAAGTCAAGCATATTGTAAAAACTAAGTGATTAACTATCCATCCATTGAAGCCTTGGTCCTAAACACTTCTGATTTTGGGACATCATCGGTTTCCATCTCCTGGAGAAGAGTAAGGGCCTTTGATACTTGACTATGATGACAAGGCATAGAAATCATGGAATTATAGGTATAGAGGTGTATGTATTACGAGAGACCCCTGTATTTAAAATCTTCTAAAAAACATCAACAATCTCCTCAAATCGACCATTCTCCCTAGTATATGTCGAATCAAGGAATTGTAAAAAACTGTATCATGTTTTCATTCTAGCTAACTTCATCCTCTGAGCTAATTGTAAAGCCTCATCAACATTCTGTGACGTGGCCATAAAAGCGATAGTAGAGGTGTAGGAAACAACATTTGATGGGCACCTTTACGCTTCCGTTTCATTAAGGAGCTCATAGACCTCATGAAAGTTGGAGTTGCTACAGTAGAATAGGATGATGGTAGAGTAGCTGACTCCACAAGGCTAACAAACATGCTCGACTGTAGAATTAATATAAAGATGGTAAAAATATTACAAGTATAGTAGTTAAAAAATAGTAAATATAAGGGTTTTTGTAATAAAAGCATATTTTTTAATAAAAAGAAATGATTTTAAAGATGAAATAGCCAAAATTATTAATTCAATTGATTTCCACAAGTGTTCTAAATAATACGGTTAAATTCAATTATAATTTAATATTTTATTCTAAATATAAAATTCATAATAAATTATCAATTGAATTGCATTTGACTACGAACATACTATAAATCTTTTTTATTTATAACTACATTTGAAATTAGTGAGTGTCACTTTCTTATTTTAATACGGTACAAAAGAATTCTACTACTTTATTCAATCCCGATGATAATGATAGGTCGCCATGTTTTGAGCATTTTCTAGACTCCCCTGTATATTATTAACCAACTTGTGCTATAAGGTATTCCTACCACCACCGACGACCCAGTCCGGCGGCTATAATCGTCTAGTGCTTTTAGAAAGGAAGTCAAATAGTAAGAACCAGTCCTTGGAATCGAACGAGATAAAAAAGGTATATAAATTAAAAAACAATTATTAGGATTGTATTGAAAAATTAAAAAAATATAAACTCATAAAAATTCTCTCCACTCCCTTTCTTTCTCTGGTAGTAAACATATTTTCTAGATTGGTAGAGTAAAAGAGAGGTATAAATAAGACTTTTATGAAATTTTTTTCTTCATTTTCTTAATAGAATATTCTTAATAAAGGGGCACATATAGAAATTAACATTGTATAGGATAACAAATGAAAGACTTTTTTAGTTATTTATTTCTTCATTTAAATATAGAGAAGTTATTAATTTCAATTCAATACTTAAAAAAAGATGTATTTTTCCTCTTAATTTCAATTTAATCCGTAAAAAAAGATGTATTTTTCCTCTCTAGAGGAGACATCGAAGAAACCCTGGTTTTTCAAAGTAAAATTTAAACTTGTTTGATTTTTTTTTTTTTTATGAAAAAGTGAATTATTAAAGAGGTTATTTCAAATTGGAGTTTTAGAAAAGTAAATTTTACTCCTCAAACAAAGATTATTACTTTTTGTTTTAAATTAAATACATATCAAATTAATTGCTTATTATATCTCAATAATCATTATTAATAATAAAATTATTTTTTATATTCACAATGAACTCACTAAACATCTTTAAAAATCAATTTTTACATTTTTAAAAATCACGCTTATACTATTTAATATTCATTTTTTTAACCTCGCAACAAACCATATCTAAATGATGTTAGTTTAGTTAGATGAGAACTAGAAAATCACCAGCTTTCACACGACGGCGTAACTTTTTATATATTCAACAGACGCATATCAATATCATCGACCATACGCGCAATTCCACTGATGGGAGTCCCGTACCAATAATCGAATCCATGTGGTTTTCAACTACAAAATCCTACCAAAAATAATTTTAAATTTTAAAAAGATGTCGTGTTGTTTTATGTACTCACAGGATAGGAGGAGATAAGGCCACCGACCACCATCCTCCGCACGGTGTCCAGCGACGAGAGCGTCCAGCATCACTCTCAGACATTCAAAAACCAGAGTAGAAACCACTTCACGCATGTCATTAGTGCCATACTCTTTCAGCAAAAAGAAAAAAGAAAGACTCAACGCAACTAGGAAGAAGATGGGAGATATGTAGAATAAGAATCTAAACTTTTAGTTGGTAATCGGCTGAAGTATCATTACAAGAAATATAAATCAATTAACAACAACGAAAATCAAAACTAACTTGAAGAAAGAAAAAAAAAAGAGAGAGAACCACCGGCAAAGAAAAGCGCCCGGTTAACGCAACACAAGACATCAGGGCAGACCATGAAACAGATATTCATGCTTCAGACAGTGAAACAGATTATGGGGGTGATCAACTTTGTAAAAAAGGAAAATAAAGGACATATCTTTAGCATTATTTGGCTATCCTGTGTAAATGTGAACACCAATGGCAATGAGAAAGATGGTTATGAGGCCGAAGAAGATGATGGTGTGGACCAAAATCGATAACCCACTTGTCTGCAGATTCCCAAACTCAACAACTCTGCTCCTCCCTGGCAACTGGCATAGCAATCCTGGACTTAAAAGCACAAACAGCACCACTGCTATCACCACTGGCCCCCAGTCTGACATCGCCTCCTCCTCCTCCTTTTTTCCGGGTGTTGATGTTTTATAGAAATTCGACGAACTGCAGCTCTGATATCAAACTCTCTATTAATATAGGGAAGGGCGAAGGTATTACAAGACTGCTTTGTTGATGAATTGAGGGAGCACGAAACGAATAAATAAGTAGATTAAAAGAAGCAAAGGGAGAGCATCAGCAGAGAACAAGAAATCTAAAAAAGAAAAAGAAAGAGAAAGAAAATCTAATTCTAGCAGCAGATAATATACTCCAATGTCACATTCGGTACCCTCTAGATAGATGCCGAACCAATGCACGTGACAGCTTTACTTGTTTCGCTGCTTCTAGTTAAAGATTTTTTTTTAAAAAAAAAACAATGACATAGGTTAAAAAACTAAACGAGAAGAGAACTATCACAATTTTAACAGAATCACGTTTATGAATTTCAGTTTTGCATACCACTGTTATTCTCGATAACAGTTGTTTATTCTTGTTTTAGAATATATTTTTGATATTAATTAATTATCCTGAACAAAAATCAACCTGGATTTTTATGAATATCTTGTAATTAAAATATGAGATTTAAGATATAATAGCCACACAAAAAAATGACATGGTAAGGAAAAAAATTTTAAAAATAAAGAAATAATTCATTGGGATATACTTAGCCTCTATTTTTTATACAATTATTACTATTAAAAAAATTTCAATAAAATAATTCTAATTATATATTAAAAGATCATCAAATGAAATCTTAATTAATTCTAAATTAATTCTGAATAAAATCCCTAATTAACTACAACCTTGTGAGGTGGTCTGTATTAAGATGTGATTAGATTTATTTGGTTGAAATTTTTTAATAGCATCGGATGTGTCAAAAAAAGAGTTATAATGTGTTCTTTGTGACCCTTGTTTTTTTAATTATATTATTTTAAATTCGGATGTGAGGGGGACACTATTTTTGATTGATGTTTGATTGTTTTAAACCTTTTTCATGATTAATTTTTTTAATTTTATTTTTTAAAATTTATTTTAATTTATTTTTATATTAAATTTAGTTTTTATTATTTTAATTACTTTTTTATTTTTAATTTCATTCATTGTAATTTAATTTGATTTATTACTATTAAAAAAATTTCAATAAAATAATTCTAATTATATATTAAAAGATCATCAAATGAAATCTTAATTAATTCTAAATTAATTCTGAATAAAATCCCTAATTAACTACAACCTTGTGAGGTGGTCTGTATTAAGATGTGATTAGATTTATTTGGTTGAAATTTTTTAATAGCATCGGATGTGTCAAAAAAAGAGTTATAATGTGTTCTTTGTGACCCTTGTTTTTTTAATTATATTATTTTAAATTCGGATGTGAGGGGGACACTATTTTTGATTGATGTTTGATTGTTTTAAACCTTTTTCATGATTAATTTTTTTAATTTTATTTTTTAAAATTTATTTTAGTTTATTTTTATATTAAATTTAGTCTTTATTCCTTTAGCTATTATGGTTTTTTTAATGTTATCCCTTGAAATTTAATTTGATTTTATTTTTATATTAAATTTAGTCTTTATTCCTTTAGCTATTATGGTTTTTTTAATGTTATCCCTTGAAATTTAATTTGATTTGATTTTTATATCATGGTTTTTTTTAATTGTTGTTTTTTATATTAGTTTTTTCATTGATTTTTATTTTTCATTTTTATCCCTTGTTATTTATTTTGTTTTTATGTTGAATTTAATCATCATTCTTTCAATTCTTTTTTTTCTTTTCATCTTTTTTTAATTAAATTTATTTTTTTAATTTTATTCTTTAATATTTAATTAGTTTTGAGTTTGGATCATAATTTTTTATGATACAATGATCCTTGTCTTAAGATCTAAGTCACAATTATAAGATATTAACCCCAATCAACATCGATTTTTTATTTATTTATTTATTTATTTTTATATTAAATTTAGTTTTTATTATTTTAATTACTTTTTTATTTTTAATTTCATTCATTGTAATTTAATTTGATTTTATTTTTATATTAAATTTAGTCTTTATTCCTTTAGCTATTATGGTTTTTTTAATGTTATCCCTTGAAATTTAATTTGATTTGATTTTTATATCATGGTTTTTTTTAATTGTTGTTTTTTATATTAGTTTTTTCATTGATTTTTATTTTTCATTTTTATCCCTTGTTATTTATTTTGTTTTTATGTTGAATTTAATCATCATTCTTTCAATTCTTTTTTTTCTTTTCATCTTTTTTTAATTAAATTTATTTTTTTAATTTTATTCTTTAATATTTAATTAGTTTTGAGTTTGGATCATAATTTTTTATGATACAATGATCCTTGTCTTAAGATCTAAGTCACAATTATAAGATATTAACCCCAATCAACATCGATTTTTTATTTATTTATTTATTTATTTTTATTTTTTAATATTAAATTTATTGAAGATTAAACTTTTATTTTTTCACTTGCTTTATGCAAGGATAGCACAACTCCATAACTCAAGTTACAAGTTTACCATACTAATTAAGATAGTCAAACTAGTGCGTATTCGCCTCTCTTTTTTATAGCCCATTGAATTTTTATATTTTTTTTCTTTTCATTTTGATGATTTAATCCTTCTATTTAAGTTTTTTATTGGATTTTTTGTTAGATTTTTAAAATAAATTTTAGACAAGTCTTTTGCTTTTTTTATGGTGTTTCTTTGCTAGAATATTATTTATTTAGTGTATGGCCTATTTAAAAAAAATAATTATTTGAATTATTCTCAACCCCTTAAAATTAAAAATTGATTAATTGTTTCATTGTTGTTTGTTTCTTAAAGGGTTTTTTTTTTTAACTTTAGGTAAGAAATCCTCACTTTCAAAAAAATTAAAGTTCTTCCTTTTTCTTAGGCCAGCGCACCACCTTTATTTATTAATTTATTTGGAAAGAAGTGGATTGTTGTCTGGTATAAAAAAAAAATCTTACGTATATGATTGATGTTTATTTAGAAGAAAAATGATTTTTAAAATAAAAAGATGTCTGGATTTGAGTTTACCTAGTTAATCCCAATTAATCCAAAACTTTTTTTTTCTAGATTGATTTTTTTTATTTCTAGTTTCACCCATTTTTTGCTGTAAAAAATGCATTGGACAAGCTGTATATTTATTTTATTTTTTTATCAAGAAAACCCGTGTCGGATAAGCCATTATATTTTTTTTTCTAAAAAAATTATTTTTCTGACCAGTGGCAAGCGCGTCAGTAGCTACTTGTAACCACCATTGAGTGCTCCATTTTGCTATATATTCTGTTTTCGAATTGGTCAGGTGCATTAAGGTCACACTTAGAGTTTCTGTTTTTAGTTTATTGAAGATGAAGATCCCACACGTTTTATGTTTAATGATTTTTATGCCTTTCATTCTCTCTGTTGAATGCTTTCGCATAAGTTTTTCGCTATTTTGAAATGTTTCCATGGTGAGCAATCAAAAGAAATCAGAAATTTGTGCCCCCTCTACCTGTGTTCATAGCACTGGCAGGCCAGCAGCTGGAAGTCCAGATTCTTGCAAGATCAGTCTTATGAACACCCACACAAGCAGTGCCAATTGATTTATAGCAATTCCATCGCCATTGACAACGAAATAACTAAAATACTCAATAAGAACAATTAAGATACTAGTTGAAGTCATGCATCACAAATCCTTAACTTTCAGTTACAAAGCAAGCAAGAGCAATGCTCCGCACGTTACATTTATGGCAACCAATCAAACCCCCTCTAAAATTTAGGAAAATAATATCTTGATATAACTTGCAAACAATGGAATAGACTACGTTTGACAGAGAAGCAAACTCCAAAAAACACCTTGAATTTATTACCCTTGATCTTGTTTTTCAACTGGGGGGGCAAGTCAATTGCATCAGCAATAAATAAGTACTAACCGAGGTACAAGTGAACCTTAACAGCCAGCAGGAAAACGCAAATGAGAGCAAAATACAGAAGAGTATGAACCATAATTGATGCACCGCTTGTCTGGAAATTTCCAAACTCAATGCTTCGATGGCGCCCTGGAACCTGAAACAACAGCCCTGGAGTTAACAGAATGAACAGCACCACGGCCATAAACACCGGACCCCAGTCTGACATTTTGCTTAGTCTTTTCAACTCGGTCTCGGCCCTGGTCTTTCTTTGAAGAGAATGAGAAAGCTATGATGAAGATTTTAGGATTGTAGAGGGGTTTTTATATGGATGAAAAGGAGGAGATCATGAGGGAGTGCTGTGTGGGGCGGAACTTGGTAGATGAAGTCATTTTGGATTCTCTGCCCTCCACCTCCATCTCATTTCTCAAACCGGTGGTCGTTGCCTTTCGCATGTGACAATCCTTTTCTTCTTGCTATCCCTCCTTCTTCTTCCTTTTTCCCCCCCTATTTAATGCTATTCCATCAATTACTACAACGTACATAAGATTTATGTCATAGAGCTGGTTGGGAAAAAAAAAATTATTACTACCAATATTCAATTGACCTGATTTGTGCATAAATTGACTATATAATATAATAATCTAAGCTTTCTTAGATCAAATTCTTAACCAAGTATGATCATTGTTTATTAATATTTGAAATTGTGATAGTTGGTTATCCTCAATGAAAGTGTTTTCATTGCAAAATTGATATTATATTATTAGAATTTGAAGGAATGTCATTGTAAGCTTACTTGCTTTAAAAGGACATTGTTGTGGAAAATTAATGCGATTATAGAAAGAGGATAGCAATTAATGTGATATAATTACTACCGATTTCCAAAATAAAACGTACTGTAATTTTACCATTTTTCTATAAATGACACCGTATTGGCTAGTCTTTTTCCCCTGGGAAAAGGAAAACCAGTCATTGCTATTAGTCATCATCTGGGTTATATACCATTTGCGTAACACTTCCTCTAATTCATCATGCTTTGAGAGGAAAATAAAAAAGGGCAATTATTCATCCAAGTTTTCTGAGTGGTAAAATCTGCTCACTGCTCCCTATGCTCTAGCCATACTCCTCTCTCAGTTACGAGAAACATCTTACCTTATATTAAATGTTTTTTTTGTTTTTTTGATAATCTGAATATCTGGATTAAATTACGAGAGTATAATAGATATACACACTAAAACTTAAATTCAAAATACATAAATAAAAAAACTCTACTAGAATTACTGAACTTTAAATCTTGGTGCCAAATATTTCTTTTATTTTTTTTTGTTATTCTTCTAGATGTATCATAAGGACGAGGGTTTAATTATGCATGGTCAAGGTGTGTCGGTTAATTAATTAATTAATCTATTTGCATTACCTGGATAACTAAATCTGGAACGAGTTTAAAACAAGTTTAAGGATTAAAGGGCACTTAATTAAAGATATTACCTATAGGTGGTTCGTGTAAGGATAACTTGCTCATTAATCATGCGCCCTTTTCCCGTGTTTTATACACTTTTTTTCTTTGGCATGTATATGTTGAGTCCACTCTTTAATTCACGACACATACGTTAATCGAATGTGTCATGTCCAAGCAAATAAAAGGACTGCCAGAGGAGTGATGTGACCACATGTGCAGTCATGGGTGATCTTACACGGATAATTTTTTGTGTGCCGAGGAAGTTATGGGAATAACTAGAAAGACCCACATGTCCAATTGCTGTTTTTTCAGTGCTTGGATTCAGAAATGGTAAATCTGATTGGGTAAAAAGCTACGTTTTGAAATACTTTTTATTAAAAAATTTATTTAATAATATATTTTTTAAAATTTATTTTTAATATCAATATTTAAAAATAATCTAAAAAACTAAAATAAATTTAATTTTTAAAGCAACAACATTTTAACCGCAGTGCAAAACACGGCCAAGACTTCTCGTCAAAATTTCTCGACAACTGAATTTTGCTGGCGGTTTTGTTTGGTGCACTGGGGGACCAGTTTGCCCTCTCATCCCGTATTCGACAGCTATTAATGTCTGGAAAGGAGACTGGCTGCCAGACTTCCTATCCGACAAATGTATGGATGTGATGTCAAATGGCCATAAAATTAATTCGTTAAAGAAAAATTGAAAAGTAAGAGACGAATTTGGGTCAGGCTGCCTGGGGCTCCTAGCGCCTGGGCTGAGCACAGCAGGCCTGGCCTAGGAGTTACCATTTTCCTAAAAAGAAACTAGGCAAAATGATCATGGCTAGTTATTGCCTAGTTGCGGATAGTCGTCCTCCTTTCTCCACGGCTCTCCTAAACACTAAAGTCACATTTTAAGAGAAGTTGCAATTTTTATAATGCAATAAATTTATTATATTTTCATATTTATTTATGTAATTCTTAAAATTACAATATAATGAAGGATTATAATTAAAATAACTCATTATACTATAAGCAACGCATAAAAAATATATGTAATGAACCATTGCATAATTAAGAAAAACCGTATAGAGAATTAATTACAAAAAAAATCATAATAAGAATTAAATGATAGATTATTTAAGTTTTAGATAGAAATCTGAATGCCTATGATTAGGTCAACCCAATTATGCTATGACATGGAAAATAAGAGAAATCACTCTGTATTATTCTACTTTCTTCATTAGTTAAGAAAAATCAATTCTTTCAGTTATAATAAAATTGGGGGCACTTTACTTTTTCTCCACATGCAATATACCAAAAAGAAATGAAGGCATAGAATTTCCATACCTACTACACTCACAAGAGGAGCTCTCATTGTTTTATGTTAACACCAAATGGTTTTTGAACGATAGAATCTTGTCCTAGTTTAGGTAGTCAGATTACAACTAGATTTTTCAACTTATTTTCGCATGAGACAATCACTATATGATCCTAGGATCTTCAATAGAAGTTGTAAGGCATGTCCTTAAACTCCACACTTCTCTATTATTATCTTTGTTATGCTACAATATTAATATAGCTTAACAAATATATTGAATCAAACTTATTCAGATCTAGTTTTCTCTATTAATATTTTTTGGATTGTTTTTTACACTAACAACCATGACAACGAGACTCCTCAGTATAGCTGAAGCTTTTGGCAGCCATTTTAATTGCTTTAGATAGTTAGAAGTGGCCAATTCAACACTTTTCTTTCTCCTCGTTTATTTTATCTCTCTAGATTTAGGGAGTAAAATGAAAAAGGAAGTGAACTTAAGAGACCCAGACATCCAACGTACCTCGTGCTTTAAAAAACTCAATATGATGTGCAAGTTATAGATGGTAAAATCCCATTTGGTTTATTTATAGTATATTGTATAATATGATGTGCAAGTTATGAGTTTTCTCCAAAATCAACACTTCTAAACCATAACGAAAATAGAAAAGAAAATACTCATGTTAATTAAAAAGAAGAAGAAGCTATAACTCGACGAGTATCCCTGCAGATTAGTCGTTTCTCATATCTCAATCATCACTGAGATTGATCTCTGGTCACACGTTGTTTTTACTTCCTTTTGCACACCTAATGCTAATTTGTAAGCTATAACCTTATTTGTTTTTATATTTGAAAAGTATTTTTAAAAAGTTTTAAATTTATTTTATTGTTTTTTTTCAAATTATTTTTTTATATTTTTATACCATTTTAATGCAATGATGTTAAAAATAATTTTAAAAAATAAAAAAATTATTTAATTTAATATATTTTCAAATAAAAAAATAATTACAATGCATATGAATAATATCGGTGATATCATTTTTCTCAACCTTTACCACCTGTAATATGCCAAATTAGATAAAAGAGGATGGACCTTTCTTATTGTTCCTTCTTGTTTCCTTGTTTTATTTCAAATGCAAGACCATGCAATATTAGTTAACCAACTCATGGAAAAAAAGAGAGGGCTCCATCATGCACGGTTTAACCATTTGAAAAATAATGACGTGACGGATGGATGGTTTGCACGTTCTTTTTTTTTTTTTTTTTTTTTGTTTCCCTTTCTGGTTAGACTACGGTGCCATAGGTATTTGAAAGAAACATTGAAAAGGACTAGCACGAATAGTTTGGCATATGCTTCTATGTTGTTGATTTAAAAAAAAAAAAAAAAACTAGCATTATTTACAAAAAAAAAAGTAAGCAAAATAATATTTTAATTTTTTTAATAAAAAACACAGTTTATACATAATTAAAAAACATAACATTCAGAATTTTCGTGATTCAGAAATATTTATTGAATACATATATAAACATTAAAAAATCCTCATCTTTATCAAAGATAATTTTTTATAGATATTAGCCATAAATTTGAATATGGCTTAACCTATCAAACATATAAGATAGCAAACTATCTTAATTTAAAAAAATAAATAAAATTACTTGAATCAATTAATTAATTAATTATCCATCTCGAAATACTATTATAAACAACTCATATTTTTAGGACATCACCATATTCTAAAAGCATCCAAGTTGCATTACATGCAAATTGAGAAGTCATGGAGACACTGTCACAATCCACTTTTATCATAATCTATTTTTTGGTTATTTTTAAATTCACACTTTTTCTCTCTTTAAAAAAATATAAAAATATAAAGGTAAAAAAAAAAAAGAATGCTAGAGCACTTAGAAAATGACTAAAAATTAGTAGAGAATGTTTAAAAATATAAAAATTAAAATTTAACAGTATTTTATTGACTAATAAGAGTTCTATTGATAAAGAAAACAATTAAATGTTATTGAAGGTTTAATTAAATTTATGAAGAATTTAATTAGAAGAAAAATTGATTTTGGAGTTAATTTGAGCTTTAATTAAAAAAATTAAAGTTTTGGGGTCAAATTATAATTTTTTAGAGTTAATTTGGTCAAATCAGGAGCTTAATTACATAAATATTAAAGTTTGATGACCAATTAAAAACTTAAATAAAGAAATATGAAACCAAGAAGCAAGTTGGAAAAGGCACATGAATAGAGGGGCTATAATTAAACTAAATTTGGGGTCAAATTAAAAAAATTAAAATTTTATTAATTAATTGAGGGTCAAATTGCATAAATCAAAGACGAAGGACCAAGTCGAAAAAGGTGACCAACTTCAGAGGTGGTAACTGAATTTGGCAGGGATACAATTGAATTGATTTTTAAAATTAAAATTGAAATTGAGGACTTGATTGAATAAATCACAAATTAAAGACTAATTTAGAATTTAACATGATTTTGCCGTCATTTTCTTTTAAATGAAACGACGTGTTTTGTCTAAAACAACGTCGTTTCACACACTGTTCATTAAAAAAAAGAACGCGAAATGGTACCGTTTTAAACAGCACTATGGGTCTTCTTCTTTTCCTAGACGCATGAAGTAGGGGAAGAAGAAGAAGATTTTGTCTTTCCCTGTTTTTCACCACCATCTCTTTCTCTCCAAAAGACGCCGACTAACCCTCCTTACTAAGCTGACCCATGACCTCCTACATGTTAGAGAAAAGGAGGAGACATGCCTCCTTCAGCAGTCGTGGGGCGACTATACAGAGGCCGCCCTAACCTCCCTGCTTTGTCCCTTGACCGAACAGAGGTAAGCCATTTCACCACCTTTCTCTGCTTATAAATACAGAGGCATAGAAGAGACGAAAAAAGAAAAGAAACAAAGAGTAGAGAAGAGAGAAAAGATGAGAACAAAAAGAAAGAAAAAACAAAAGAGAAAAAACAGAGAAGGGAGAGGGAAAAAAAGGATAAATACCATTAGCCACCGCAACAACAATACCCTCATCGTCAGCACTGCGAGCAGTTGGTCGATGTTCAATTACTTGTGCCCACCGCTAGCTTCCTTCTTCGGTCACCCTCTACTGTTCACTCTGCATATGAACAGTGGAGGGTGATCCACGATTCCTTTTTTTTTGTTGGGTTGAGCCCAGCCCAGCCCATGCATTCGGGCCAGGTTCGGCCTAGTCCAAAAAAAATAAAAATTTTATTTTTGAAATTTGTGAATTTTTCATCTTTTTCTATACGTCTTTTTGCTTAATATCAGTATATATGTTATGTTGTAAAAATACAAAACTTAGTATTAAAATACCGGGTTTTTTCAACTTTCAAAAAAAAAATTAAAAAATATTTTTATGCATGCGGCTAAGTATTTCAAAGTTAAAAAAATTATATTGTGTTTTTGATACACAAAAAGAAAATCAATGTTTTAGAATGTTTTTTGACTTTAATAACCAGTTTATTAAAGTTAAGAGAACATTGGTAAAAAAATTTAAAATAACAAAAATTTTATTTTGTTTGTCTTTTAGTATTCGGGGTATAACATTACATGTAATACGTATTATAGTTATTAATTTTTTTTTCAAATGCTAGAATGATTAGGTTTTACCACATCAAGATAAAATAAAAAAAACTCTTTATTGAGGAAGGTTTTTGTTTAATACAGGATAGGCAAGACCAACAATTAGAAAACACGACAAAATCTTAGATTTTATCAGATAATAAAATAAAATAATTTATTTTAAGTAGGGTGTATTTAAAATTTTAATAATTTTTTATATATAATTAATCTTTATATATGATCTTTAAAACTAATTAGAATTTTTAATAATTAAAATATAAAATAAAAATTTATAATTTTTATATAAAAAAAATAAAAATTTCTTGTTTCTCTGTATTTTGTCGGGTAAACTTTCATACTTTTCTTGAATAGTGAGTGATCACCACGACGTTATATCCGTACAACAGCAAAAGGAAATTTCAATTTGGACGCCAATATTACAGTTTGGATGGCTCCGACAAGCGAAGACAAGGAAACCTCTCAATCGGTCCCACCCACTGCCCAGGCACATGATGAGCTCAATTGCTTGGTAATTGAACGAAACATCATGGACTCATCTACGTGGTAAGAAAAATCACGTCTTCAGAATGAGAGGTGCATAATCAGCGGCTTGCATTAACGGCCAGCGTAAATTATCAGTAACTGTAAATTAATCAAGATATATACAAATTAATTACTAATTTTTAAAATTTTGAAGAACAGATTATTCCATTTACTAGGATAATATCTTTTTATCATATATAATCATTAAATTAACGAATTTGTAGTTGACTTTTAATATAATTTTGGATAGTCAAAGCTTTCCTTCAACTTAATTTTGACTAGCTTTTTTTTTTTTGTATTTTAGTTAAAAAGGAAGGGTGAAGGAGATGAGTGAAATATTCAAATTATCTAAATCCTTTTATAAATAAAATAAATTTGGGTTGAAAAAACTATTGGTATAGAAGAAATTAAGAATTTAGATAATTAAAGTAATTAGATAAAAAAGTAATTTTACTAATTTTACATTTGAATATTCACCATTATCTCGAAACTAATTTCAACCTAAAAATAGTAAAAAAAATTGGTGTTGAATTTATAATTAATAATATTCTATTAGTTATTTAATAAAATTTATTTTAAAGAAAGATTATATGAATTTGAGAAGTAATAAAATTCATGAAACATAAAAAATAATAAGAATATTTTAATCTAATATTTATTTTTTATGCTTGCATCTATTTATTTATATAAAGTAAATTTCATTGAATAACTAACATAGAATGACACTGATTACAACCTAAACACCATAACAGTTTTTCACAATGGCACCCCGATTGGAAATTAACTTGGAACTAGACTCTCGAGACTAAAGAACCTGTGATAAAATATATCTCAATACTTCTCATGCCACCTCTAATAAACAATCCTTATGAAATTGAAATTTTTTTTTTGTCTTGCCACCTATATATGTTTGGAAGGGGTCGTGTGTGTGTATATATATATATACAGAGAGAGAGAGAGTTTACGTGGGGTTATTTAAGATGTATTTAGGTGAGAGGTGTGGTGGTTTTTTCTTAAAAATACAATATTTTTAAAGCATACATTATGTTTTTTAAAAACAAAAAATATATTTTTTTGGTTAAAAATATCACCACACCTCTTATCCAAATACACATTTAAATATAAATACAGAATGCTTATGATTTATGAAAATCACATGAGAATATTTATTTTGGGATCATTTGACTATATTCAAAACTTTAGAGAAACATAAATAAAAGTTAGATTATAATTTTAAAATTCAGTTCGGCCTATTAGGTTGATTCAGATCTCAAAACCAGAATTGAAATTGGATTAGGTTGAAAAAAAAAACTTGGTTAACTTGACTAGTTAATCCAATAACTATCTAAAACGTGATCAATAATTAATTATAATTTATAATTTTTTATTTTTTATTAAAATAATATTATTTTTATTTTAAAAAAATTAATATTGGTAATTGATATCCTGTTTAAATCCAATAACCTGTTAAAATCTAAATCTGCATCTTGAACCGTACCAGTCACTAAACTGAATCTGAAAACTACGATTCGGATTTTATAGAATGATGTCAGGGCGCAGATTGCAGATAGGCTCGCCCACCACGCATAAGCTAAAATGCCTTTATTTAACGGTCAACAATTATCTGCATTATGCACGAGTCTTGCACTGATATGAACATTCTTCCACGAGCTGGAAAATGCCCTACACCACGTGTTTGTGCTTCTTACATATGCTTTAAAAAATCATGAGCTCACTTTAAATAAGCTTTTGTGATTTGTCAATACCCCCACCAATTTCCCAGCACTTCCATCCATGATTTTTAAAATTTGGAAACGAGTAAAATAAACAATACACCCTTGAATTAAGCCAGCGGTAATAAATTGCACCAACCTTTTGTTGGCACCGGTGAAAGAGCTCCAAGGCTGTTAAACGACGCCACCACTCAGATTTCAGAGTAGACTTTGATGAACAAGTCAACTGCACCACCTCTTTGCCCTCACTATTCTGTATCTCACACAACGATAACAATTGAATATGTTTTTAAATTATTTATCACTTTAAAAAATATTAAATTATTTTTTAAAAACATATTTCTATCAATTTAATATGATAATGTAAGAAATTTAAATAATTTAAAAATATAATTTAAATTAAAAAATACTTTTAAAAAATATACCATACCACGTTAACAAATACATACTTAATAATTAAGAATACAGGTACGAGAATATTATACTTGGCAGGCCGTCGTAACAATCCCCATCTTTCTCAAGTCAAATTGCTGATTAGTGGCTCATCCAGGGACAAATGAGTTATTTCGTATAAAATCAGGGATAATTTAGTATAAAAACAAAATAACCGAGCAGCATATACCAGTAACCTACTCCCTTTTTGCTAAGAGGTCAAAGTAGTTTCAGCTATGATCTAAACATTGGATAATTTCCTTCTTTCTCTTACACGAACTCGTATTGTCTCCTCGTCTTAAAAACCTCAATAACTGCACGGCTTAGTGAAAAATTCTCAACCCTCCCCCTCCCTCTCGTCAATCGGCGTCTCCGGTTTAAGCTTAGAAAATGGGTCAAGGATTGATAAATCCGGACCGTAAGTGCAGTTTTCCTAGTTAGAGACTTTCATTTCATGTTCTCTGCAATTAGAGTCTCCACTTCACATAATCGGGTAGAGGGTGTTGTGATTTCTGTATTTTTTTTTGGCTCCCTGCAATTCTTCCAGTTAGCTGTTTTTTCTTCGAGAAGTTAATTCCATCATGTTGCAATCAGGTAAGTTTTTTTTTTTAATTAAAGATGAATTGCTGTGATTATGCTCTTATGATGATGATGAAGAACAGATTTTATATTATTTTACTGAAAATCTGGAATTCAATCAGGGTATGATATTAATAGTCTGTTTGAAGAAGCACAAACGCGGTGGCTGAAACCAGCAGAAGTGCTTTTTATATTACAAAATCATGATAAGTATCAGTTCACAAAGGAACCACTTCAAAAGCCAACCAGTAAGTAATTAAGGTTTTCTTATATGTAATGAAGATTGGATTACCGCTAATTAGTTACTTACAGTGTGGAAGTGTTGAACAGGTGGATCTTTGTTTCTATTTAATAAGAGGATTCTTAGGTTCTTTAGAAGAGATGGTCATAGTTGGCGCAAGAAGAAGGATGGAAGAACTGTCGGGGAAGCACATGAAAGGCTCAAGGTTATTGTTTCACACCTTCAAATCTTTTGCACGTACATCACTATTCATTTATTCGTGTGATTGTCATCTCGCGTGCGGTAGAGGTTCCTTTGGAAATTTTTTTAAGATATGATCATGGATCTCATTTATAGTATTAGCTGCTAGATGTATCAATTTAGAAGGAGTAATATGCATTTCAACGGTGTTCTAGAACATGAAATGACTTTCGGATAGGTTTTGTGGTTTAGTTAGTGAAACGTGTTTCCATTTCATGCATTTAGTGTTTATTCTAAGGTTCGTATTTCTGGCATTTTTCTGTGTATTGACATTTTTCTGGCATGATTAGGTTGGAAATGTTGAGACTATAAATTGTTATTATGCACATGGTGAGCAAAACCCAAATTTTCAGAGACGCAGCTATTGGATGCTGGACCCGTGAGTAAACTCTCTACTCTTCTATAACTATTTTTTCCCTTTCATGATGTGCTATGATCATAGAGAATACCTCATATTCATGATATCTTTCGAGCAAGTGGAAACATAAGTTTTACGCAAGATATAGAAAAGCTAACCTAAAATTATCCATAGAATCATGGCCATTTTACTCACTCCCATTTTATGAGCAAGAAAAGTGGATGATAAAGTGTTGGGTCACATGTGCTGAAATATTACTTTCTTGGCAGGGCATTTGAGCACATTGTGCTTGTTCATTATAGAGAGATTTCTGAGGTGAGTTGTTATGACCTCTGTAAATTATCAAATTCTGTGATATTTTATGTTTGAATGTGTTTAAGTTCTTTGTAATTTTCAGTCGTGATCCTTATTATTTCTGTTTTATGGGTTGGATTGACCGCTCTGTCATTCCATTGAGGTGCTTGTCAATCCTTTAGCTTAGCAGCAAACGATTTTTGATGAAATGTTGCTTAGCCTGCTATAAGTTGCAAATTAATGTCACTTGTCACATTTATGTCTACAGGGAAAACCCTCTCCTGGATCTGCTGCACAGCTATCACCCGGATTCTCTTATAGTCCCAGCAGTAATACTAGTCAAACTCAAGGTTCATCCTCTGCAACTAGTGGCGTATATGAACAACATCAGAGTTTGTCCAGTCCAGCATCTGTAGAAGTTAACTCGGGATTAGACATCAAGGACAATGGGGTGGATAGTGCTGCAGAGCTTACTAGTTTTGCTAATAACAATGTTACTCAATGTTTGCGAAGGCTGGAGGAGCAGTTGAGTTTGAACGAGGACAACATCAAAGAAATCGGCTCATTTGGTGGTGTGGAGGGAGCCACAAATGATTCAAAAATTCTGGAATACACAAACCACATCTCCAAGGAGGATCAATCTAAGAATTTACATCGTGGATCACAGTTTATTGTTGATTACCAATGTTATGGTGGACTTTCTGGAAAGCAACTAGAGAGAAGCAATCTTGCACCACTTCAGGATGCAGGTTTGTTGTGTCCTTATCTGGTGCTTGTACTCAATTTAAACAAGGCATTTTACTTCTGCTAGTTTATTGATGCCACGTTACACGTGGCTGCATTTAATTTAATTTGTTTCGTATGTATTCTTACATCATGTTTAGTATTGTTAAGCATTTTATTTTATTTTATTGCTAATTCTGGCTTAACATTAGCTTCTTAATTAATTCTTCAAAGTGTTGTTGGCTTAGAAAATTTGTGTGTATCCAATTCTTGAGTGCAGTGATTCAATTACTGTTGTTCTGCGATTCAGTTTTGTTAATTTCTCTGACTTAGCTCAGGTGGTAATAAGTGGGTGGGTCATGTTAGATCTCTGGTTCAAATCTTACCTGTTGAGAGAAAAGCGTGCAAAGATTTTGGAAGAGGTTTTACTTGACAGACAGTTTGTGAGTAAAGCTCTCTCACCATAATCCTCAAAACAAAATAAGGGAAAATAAAATTTCCTCACGGATAAATTCCAAATGGATTTGTTTTGGTATTGTGGTCTATAAATGACAGGGTTAAGAGAGTTGTGATTAGAAGGTGAGTACAACATGCATCTTTCTGATTCTGTACATGTCCCAATTTAATTGAGAGAAAGAGGGCCTGATGCTGGTGTTTCTTACAGCATATGTTGTGCTTCTATTAGAATCATACTTGAGTTGGAAAGGGAAGAGAATTTCCAATATCATCATAGGTTAGGAACTAATTTATATTATCTCATCAACTAGCTATTCTGGAAACATGAGCACTAACTTGTATAGGGCTTTAAGAATTAATGGATTAAAAGTGATCTTTTGATCATAGAGGGAGAGGATATCCATCTCCCAAGGACCAGATTTTGTCCAATATGATCCTTTTATTTTAGTTGTGGTGTAACCACCAAGTAATCTCTTGTTTACCACTTCCTTGAAACACTTCTCAGAGATTCCTCAGTCATTCCTAGCTAATGTTACCGCGTACTTACTCTTGGATTGATGCTTTAATATTTAACTAGTGGATCTGCTTAGTTGTGTTCATGTATCTGCCTTCCATTCTTCCTTTCTTCATTGATATATAAATAGAACACAATATGAAAGGAATCAAGAAAAAGCTACTAATGACATTATGGTTTCTAGGTGATAGTGGCGCGTACCAGCAATCATATTCTCAATATTATACAGATGGAAGTAAAGAAGACCTTTCTTGGAATGAAGTGTTCGAATCCTATGAGACTTCATCAGGCATTGAGTACCAGGTTAAATACATGGAGACTGTAAATGACTTGTCTTTCTGTTACATCTTTGATATCCTCTTAGTTGTTTATACTGGTTATGGACATTCATATTTTTTCAACAGGAAAAGCCCAAGTCTTCTTTAATGATGGAAACAGCTCAAGAGCAAGAAAATTCTCTTTGGATAAATTTTGCTGAAACCAATGTTGGAAACTGTATGATATCTTATGGCCTTGAGGATCCTTTCAATGAATAATGTTGTGTTGAAAAGATATCAATAGTCATTCACATTTTAATTTTCAACATGTAGTGAACTTTTATCAAGCTTTAATATTTTTTTCATATTGCCAGCTTCTTTGTTGCTGCCTCAAGAATTTGAAGGTTTCGAAACTCCAACATATTCTTCCGTTATAGAAACACATGAAAACAATGCTGACTGCTATGCAATGCTTTATGACCAAGGCCATCTTGGAATACCCATTGAGGCAGATTCAAGTTTGACAGTTGCACAGCAGCAGAAGTTTAGTATCCGTGAAATATCTCCAGAATGGGGTTATGCTACAGAGGCTACAAAGGTACAACTCATCAAATTCTATGAACTGTTATGCTCTTCACTACATTTCTCGTTATTCATTCATTGAGATGGCAGTATTATTCTAAGAATTGAACTGTTGTGTGGTTTGAAGAATGTATGAACTCATTAATTTACAGCATTTGAAAAAAGGCTGCCCCTTCAGTGCAGTGATATAATTCTAAGTTGATAGCATAATTTTCCTCACTCCTGTCTGGATGTGTTCATTCTTTTCTTTCGGAATTATGCTTTCACCGATGCATCCATCTCATGCAAGATTTGACTAGTTTTTTGCTGCCTGGCCAACTATTTGCCACCATCCTCATTCTTGATCAGGATTGAACAAAACAGAGGAAAAACTTTCCCTTGTAGCTTTATCCCTAGTTTTATGATTCTGCTAAATTGGTTCCTGACTTCATTGAAGACAGTTTTTAAGAAATCAGGAAAACATGACTGTATATTGGACACTGAAGTACTTGAATATAGCATGTATTAGATGATCCTGATGCCAGACATTTATAAAATGAGCACAGGACACAGAATCATCTTATGCTGAATTCATTGAAGATAGTATTTAAGAAATTAGGAAAACATGACTCTGTTCCAGGACACTGAAGTACTCGAATATAAAGTGTATTAGATGATCCTGATGCAATGCACGTATAAAATCAGCAAAGGACACAGAATCATCTCATGCTTCCCAATCTCAAGTGATGGATTCCTGCACCCTCTCCTTCTCCCCCTCTCCCTCTCTAGGCAAAGAGTAATTCAAAATTTCATGGACAGCGACCTACCATCCAACCCTGGTGCTTACTGGTACCATTGTGAAAACCAGATAAGACTAGTTACTGGTAGCTTATCATCCTTTAGATAACTAGATGTTTTGGTGAACATTCTTCAAACTACCACTTTGCTTGCAAACTAAACAGTTATCTCATAAACCTTCCTGATGCACCAAATGAACTTCTGTCCTTCTGATGACTCATTCCTCAGGATTATTTTTGGAACATTTCCAGTTTGCATCTGTTGTTGTTTGAGAATATTCTTAAATTAGTTATCTTATGCATTGCTTTGAGATGTTTTTCTTTTTAGTTCTGAAATAAGAAATAGAGTCCAAAATTTCAAGTCCTGAGTCTCAATGCAGGTCATCATTGTTGGATCGTTTCTCTGTGACCCATCAGAATCATCATGGACATGCATGTTTGGTGACACTGAAGTTCCTCTTCAAATCATTCAAGAAGGCGTTATTCGTTGCGAAGCTCCTCCCCACCAGCCTGGAAAGGTCACTCTCTGCATTACTTCTGGCAATCGGGAGTCCTGCAGTGAGATCAGAGACTTTGATTACCGAGCTGAGGATAGTAGCTGTGCTCACTGTAACTTTTCCCAAACAGAAGCTAGTAAGAGTCCAGAAGAGCTATTGTTACTTGTCAGATTTGTGCAGATGCTTCTGTCTGATTCTTCTTTGCAGAGAGGAGACAACATAGAAACGGGAATTCATCTACTTCAAAAATTGAAGGCTGATGATGATTCATGGGGTTATATCATAGAGGCTCTTTTAGTTGGCAGTGGAACTTCATCCACGACAGTTGATTGGCTTCTGCAACAACTACTAAAAGACAAGCTGCGGCAGTGGCTTTCCTCCAAGTCTCAGGAAGAACATGACCATCCTGGATGTTCATTGTCCAAAAAAGAGCAAGGGATCATACACATGGTTGCTGGGTTAGGTTTTGAGTGGGCCTTAAGCCCAATTCTCAGTCATGGAGTCAGTATAAATTTCCGTGACATTAATGGGTGGACCGCTCTCCACTGGGCTGCTCGTTTTGGAAGGTAAAATTATAACCTGGTATGTTTTCATATATTTTGTATACTGATTTCAGCTATAGAGATTGTTTATCTTCCAAAAGAAGAGGCTTACAACTTATATTGCAAGGGAAGAATATCCATGTTGAATGTTGATACATTCAACCCAGACTTGCAATTTTGAGTACGTGTATAGGAGATGAGAAGATAGAATTGACTAGTTTTGAGAGAAAGCTTGAAGGATTCAGTGGCAGAATTATCTTCTAACTCGCCAATTAACCAAATGAACTGAAACGGAAGACGATTAGGGGTGTTTTTGGGTTATGACTTGGAATGTAGTAGATCTCATAATAAATTGGTTTTATTTGCTACTAGTTTTTGAATGGTGGTCATTATTTTCTGTAACAGGGAAAAAATGGTTGCTGCCCTTTTAGCTTCTGGTGCATCAGCTGGGGCTGTGACTGATCCTAGTTCAAAAGATCCAATTGGCAAAACCGCAGCATCCATTGCTGCCAGTGGTGGGCACAAGGGACTTGCTGGTTATCTTTCAGAAGTGGCACTAACTAGTCATCTTTCATCTCTTAGACTCGAGGAAAGTGAGCTTTCTAAAGGCTCTGCTGAGATTGAAGCTGAGAGAGCTGTAGATAGCATCTCAAAGGTGAGCTTTGCTGCCAATGAAGATCAGGTTTCACTTAAAGATACCTTGGCTGCAGTCCGGAATGCGGCTCAGGCAGCTGCCCGAATACAATCTGCTTTCCGTGCACATTCTTTCAGAAAGCGACAAGAGATAGAAGCTTCTATTTTAGATGAGTATGGTATCAGTGCCGGTGACATTCAAGGGCTCTCGGCTATGTCAAAGCTGGCCTTTCGTAACTCCCAGGATATCAATTCGGCTGCATTATCCATTCAGAAGAAATATCGAGGATGGAAAGGTCGCAAGGATTTTCTAGAACTTAGACAGAAAGTTGTGAAGATACAGGTGCTATATCTTTTCACCATAGATCTAATTTCATCTGTATTTTCTCAAAATAGTGAGATGTATTAAAATCATGATTTGTTTTGTGCTTCAGCATTTCATTATCTAGACACTTGTGTATTCATTTATCAAGTAGCACAATCAACAAACCATTAAGTATATTACATACATTCATTTTGAGGGGTTGAGTATCCTTGATTAAGCACCTTTTGGTCTTTTGGCAGGCTCATGTGAGAGGCTATCGGGTTAGGAAGAACTATAAGGTAATATGTTGGGCTGTTGGAATTCTAGATAAGGTAGTGCTGCGGTGGCGACGCAAAGGAATTGGTTTGCGAGGTTTCCGGAATGAGATGGAGTCCATTGATGAAAGGGAAGATGATGATATTCTCAAGATGTTCCGCAAACAGAAAGTGGATGGAACTATTGATGAGGCTTTCTCTCGTGTGCTATCGATGGTTGATTCTCCAGATGCACGTCAGCAATATCGCCGGATGCTGCAACGATACCGCCAAGCTAAGGTAAATACATCAGAAAAATTTGTATTGACATGGAATTTGAACATTCATGCTTTCTAATGCAACTGGTTAATGTGTTTTTTAAGCCTTTTACCTCTGAGCGTCTGTTGATTGTGCAATAGAATGGATTTTATTTTTTTTACCAAGTAATTCGATGGAATTAACAAGAAGAAAAAATTATGTAATTTTTTTTCATGCATGTAAAGTATGGTGAACTCAATGTCATGGTGTTTGAAAATACTAATGTTGGCCTAATTACACAGTTGGAAATAGAAAGTCAGGTTTGAAGGTGGGAGGATTAATTGAGAGTTCCTGCCATTTTATCTTGAATCAACCTCAAAAGTTTAACAAGATACTTTCTCCTGCTATTATTGCCCCAGGATTATCCCAAGAGAATCACTGTGCGATTTTAGTGTTTCTGTGCTGAGCACGCTAATTTTCTTTTGGCCAAACCTGTGAATTCTTCTACCATTCTTGCAGGATGAACTCGGTACTAGTGAAGCAGCAGCGTCTACTTCTCTGGCTGATGCAAATGAGATGGAAAATGATGATCTGTACCGTTTCCAGTAGAAGCAACTTCTGACATCCAATTGCACTAACCAATCTTCACCCCAGTTTGACCGATCTTAAGTTTGCCTTGGATAATTCTGGATTCAGTTGTTGTGTATAATGGCTTGCATTCACAATAGTCTCTAGTGATATTAGACTATGACTGGTATATATCTCATATTGATTGTGTAAATGCTTCTTGTAAGTGCCGTAAATGGTACATGAAGAAGTTGTAGTAGTTTCTTTATTCTCTTGGAAGCTAATATACTCTTTAGTATGGATAGTAGTCAATCCTCTTATGCATGCATGCCCATGCTGGGATTCCTGGTATCAAAGTCTTTTCCTTGGTTCACTATGCGTGGAGCCTTTTCTTTTTGGCTAGAATAGAGATTATGCACATGGCTACCAACGGCACTAGAAATAGAGAAATTATCACGTCAACCCCTATAAATATTTGTTGAAGGCATCGCGCTTACAGTACTCTTGTTTTTTTTTTTTTTTTAGGGTTAGCTTATGAGCTCATAGCTACTTTTTCATCGATAAAAAATGAGCACGATGAAGACGATCGATACATTTTTATTTATTTCGAATAAAAAAGTTCAAACTTGAAGGACTAAAATGGAAAATGTGAAGGGTGTAGAGAGAGAGTGGAAATTTGTCGACGTCGCCGCCCTCGCCCTGGTTCTTGCTAATTGGGTGTTTCATGAAATTTTAAATTTAATTTTTTAATTTAAATTTAATTTTTTTATATTTTTAAATTATTTTAAAATATTAATATTAAAAATAATTTTAGAAAAATAAAAAAAATATTATTTTAAAATATTTCAAAAAAAACTTCAAAAACAACCATTGCTCGCTCTCCAATATCACTCTCAAATGTCAAAATGCAACAGACAGCGTGCGCTATGGGAAGTTGTGATTTTGAGCCACGATTATCGTGTAAGGCCACGTGGCTTCCTCTAAAAAAAGATAAGCTCGCCAGTAAGAATGTTCAACTACATTTCATTTCGTTTTCTTGACTTGTTTGGTTCCATCAATTCTTCTCTCATCAATATCATTGCGTAACCTAATCATGGAACCAGCCAAAAATCTGGAGCTCATTGATCAGGCTATCAAGAAGCTCTTAGCAGAGAAAAGAAACAAAGAATCCTCTGGTGATGATGGTTTCCTCCAGGATGATAACGATCAACTTCTCCTCTCCAAATTGCTTTCCGAGGTATATGAGAGAGAGAAAAACTCCAAGGAACATTCAAACCATTTTTTTTGTGTGATTGACTTTCAATAAACACTTCATGTTTTGATTGATTGATTAGCTTCTATCGAATGATTTGTTCAAAATACATGTCTCGCTGTCAATTAACGTAGCTGGCCTCGTTTGTATGAACAGTTGGAATCACTAAAAGGGAATGATGCTAGACTTGAGCAATCTGATATATCACCTGGAGCGGAGGAGGAGGAGGAGGTAAATTCTCCTGCAATTGGTGAAGTGTTGTCAAGACATGAGAACAGCATTGAAAATACAGCCGCTGAAGAGATAGCTAAAGAGCTTAGAAAACTGAGGAGGCAGAATTTTGTTACGCAGTGCCTTCTTTCAGCAATGATTGTCCTCACTGTTGCCTGGCAGGTATCTCAGGTGTCCATCATTTTGCAAGTTAAAGATGGGTTGAGCCACCCGTTTAAATCCTTTGGGAGTATGTTAGCTGGGATGCTGAAACGTTCCCGTGCCAACGGTCAAGATTCAGAAAATCAGCAGTCAGAAGTGGTTCCTGTCAAAGTTCCTCCTTTAAAAATTCCAGAGCTTCCACATATCGATTTAGGTTCCAACATTGAGTAGCATTTCCTACATTTCAAGTGCGTTTGATGGCAAACCAATGAAGGGTACCCGCTAAGTAGGTGTTTGGTAGTGATTCTGCTTCTAGCTATTTTTATTTTTCAAAGATGTTTTTGGATTAAAATAATATTTTTTTATATAGTTTTAATATATTGATGTTAAAAATAAAAAATATAAAAAAATTATTTTAATATATTTTTTTAAATTAAAAAAAACTATTACCACTAAATGTCTATATGATGCATTATTGTAATTCAGTGTTTAGCATCCAGGTATAAACAAGGCATTTATAGGAAGAGAAAACCATGTTTAATTGCTTTTATAGGTTGATGTTTTGCAAGAGAACCATGTCAAATACGTCTTCTTACTGCGTTTGAACTGCGAGCAAGGTCCACTGCTTTTTGAGCCTTCAAGTTTCCATTTGAGAGAAACTGGATAACGTAAATAATCAAGATTGAGTGTTCTAACTTTTACGCAAACGACATACAGGTTCCCTTTCTGTAAAGAAATGATTAAAAGAACAATGCCTCATGCCAGCCACAAACTTCAACAGCGCAGTGAACTCCTCATAGATGACTAATTAGTGAGAAAATCATCTGCACGACGACTACCATCGTGTGGTGCCTAGCCAGCCACCGTAACAATTAAACATAAAAACAGTGGCATTACACAAGTCATTTAATGCAGATACAACGCGCATAATTGAGTGATGATGGATGGTTTAATAGCAAGCATCTGCAGTTCAACTTCAAAGCAAGACCTGAAACATTGAACGCATGACATGGAATTCGACTCAAGCAAAATGTTTTGAAAACTCCAAAACCAAAATCTTTAAACATTAAACCACCAAATCTTTACCAACTCAGCCAACCACAACATAGCAATCTATGAACTTCGGGAACACCAAGAAGACGTGCTGGAATGAAACATTAAACATAACCCAAACAAAAAATCCCCGTCTTCATTTAAAATGTTTTGAACTGAACGGATATAACGAAAGAGGTCCAATCCCTGAACATTATAACCATATAAGATTTTGCTTGGCCGTTCTTGTCTTCAAGCATAGTTCAACCTGAATATGTCATTGTACACATAATAGCTTCCCTGTGGCGTTGGCATCAAATGGAACATCTGAGAGCAGAAAGCACGAGGGGAAATTTCAGTTAGAGACTAAACGGACAATATTAACCTTTCAGTCTCAGAACAGCACGGTAAAGAAATAAATGAAGACACCACAATAAACGAACCAAAGATCACATAGAACAATACATTATACACCAAGTGCTTAGATGGTACTAGAAAAAGGACCAAACAAAAAACAAATCAGTGCCACATTGTCATGGCTGGCAGAACGCTAGACTTCAAGAGTACCTGCTTGAAGAATTCAGAGGACCAATTTGATACGTGCCAACATACACATGATTAGATGACCCAGACAACTAACAAGAGAACTCATCCTCTACCGGTTAAGCATATGCATGTGTATTGAGCTAGCCAAACATTCATCAAATTGATTTCAACAGGAATCATAATGAAGAAACTCGACAGAACACAGAGTTGGGGTTTCATTTTTAAGCCCCAGCTCCGACGTTAAAGTTTCCTTATCTAAGAGATTTGATCATCTAAAGCATCATCCAATGCTCAGGGCATACTTTTTCAGCATTACTGAATCACTTCTTTCTCACTCCACTTTGGCAGCGCATGCTTAATTTACAACAAGCAAACCACCATGGAAATGAAACAAGTAATCACCTATAATGTTCTAGGAGGTCGAGCACCAACCAAGTTTTCAATATAAGTTTCTAAGCATCTCATATAGAAAAAACCCTTGCGCAGCCACTGAAAACAGAGGAAAAAAACAATTCAAATCCGCATAAACATTGAAAAATCACCTGAACCAGAAAATTGCTTCATGTCACTGCTATTTCATGCACTTGTAATGCCATAAAGCTCTAGACGTGCATAAATTAGCTACAAATCAGATAATAATATAACTGGAAATCTCAACGAGGCACGCACAAATAAACCCTAGATCTAGCAATACAAAACACAGACATTCTTTATTTCCAAAAAAAATCCAAAACATAACGAAATCATAAAAAAAGAATAAAATACCTATCAGTAACAACTAGTTCAATCAGATCGAGAATCGAATCCGCAAACATCAATCAATTAACCACAGATCAGTCCACATACACCACAAGACAAAACGTAAAGAAAAAACGGAAATACCTGGCTGAACTTGAGAGCGTGCTGTTCGCCGGCGAGCTGGAGATTACCGGAGACAAAAACAAGCATACCACCAGCAGGACCAGAAGGCTGGCAATCAACGGTAGTGATGTGATGTTTGCACTGATGAAAAGGAAGAGCAGTTAGTTTAGCTACAATGTTCTGGGATCCCTGAGTCTTTTGACCTTCAAAAGTCAGCATGGAAGCGTCTTGATACAGATTCGCCAACCCAGCTCTATTCGAATCGAACATGTTGTAGTAGTGCTCAACAAATGCCTTCGCTACTGTGTCTGGATCCATCTCAACCCCTTTTTAATTTAATCTTGTTTCCTCCTTTTTTTTATTTCTTCAGCTTCGTTTCACGGAGAGAGAGACAGAGAGGGACAGGAAGGAAGAGAAGGCTTAGTTTTGCTTTTATTTCATCATCCAACGGTTAGGATTTGGGGTTGGAGAGTGAGAAAATCCAGGGGATTTTTACGACCGTAGAAATTTATTTTATTCTCATCTCTTTAACACGGCTTTTTTTTTCAATTACTTTTTTTATTATTATATTGTTTTGGGCGAACGTTGTAGGAAGACTTTAAAGCCCAATTGTAGCTGGGTTGGGCCTCCAAAAGCCTTACATGGAGGGTTAAGCCTAGCCCACTTTCTGGAAAATTACAAAAGAAAAAACTAAATTCAGTTATTTAATGTTGAGAGGGAAAACACTGTGGATTCAGACGGTATATTGATCATTTTACCCTTTGTTGCACTTAACAAAGGATCTTTGGTCAAGGGATTTTTATGTCTTTACAAATTGATTTATATAGTTAAATAATGTCTGTACCCTCCAAGTCTGATAAAAATTGGCCTTTATAGCATGAGTTTTTTTTCTTTGCATATTTTATATATAGTAAAATTTTATATTTATCCTTTAACTTTGGAAATCAAAGGCTGTCCTGGGAGAATATTTTCATATTTCCATCATTGTTTTTTCGTAATATCCACTTGCGCTTATAACTTTTTTTAGTAATTTTCATTTATTGCAATATTAATAGATTAATATGATAGGCTACGTGTGCCACACACGCATAGATATGGCATTGCCCTAGCGTTATCTTTTTTTTTTTTTTTTTACGTGGGGTGTCCGGGTCAGCTTGCGCGCACTACGACTAATCTTCACGGCCCACTGAATACCCTGCAAACCCAGTAGGCATGTAAGACACCGCGGGGATGACAGGCGTGCACGCCAGGACTCGAGCCCAGGTGCCATGGAAGGACACAAACCCCTTCCACCGCTAGGCCAAGCCCTGGTTTGCGCCCTAGTGTTATCTTGGTAATACATAAAGGCGTTACAATGGCAAAAAAAAATCAATCGCCTACCCATCCAATGAGGAAGGTGGCAACGTAAATGTTAAAATAGCATATTCTGTTATTTAAGCGGCGGTTCGATAACGATTAGTCTTTTTTCTCCTCTATTTATTTACTCTTTTCTAAACTTTGATATTTGTGTAAAGCTTTAAAAAATTCAATTGTATATTCTAGTTTATATTTGTTTTTGGTTTGATCGTTATTTTTTTTATTATTTTAGATTTTACACATCTTTAAGTTTATTTTATTTTTATTTTTATTTCTTATTATTTAATCTTATTATAATTCTTTTATTAAATCTGGGTTTTTTTTTAATTCCTGTAAGTTTAATTTAATTTTATTTGGTTTTCAATTTTGATACTTATTTTTTTAATTGCTCTTTTTTTTATCATTTTTTTTTCAATTTAATCTTAAATTAGTTTCTTTCAATTATTGTTATGCATGGTTTAATGGTCTAGTCCTTATTGTTTTAATTTTATTTTTTCTATGATTTGAAAATTTTCTTTGTAATTTTTTCATGTTTTTCTTTTACAAGATAATCTTAGTCTCATGATTCGGCCCATTAGTTTCGGCGACAAACCCAATTTGAGTTTGATATTTTTTAAAGTCCTTTCTAATTTTTTTTTTCACAATTTGACAGTAAATTTATTAGGCATTGAGCTTCATGATTCGTTTTATTTTTTTTGTTAGATTATCTCTACCTCATATCTCAAATTACAAGTTAGTTGAATAACTTGAGTTGATTTTTTTAAATTAATTTTTTTATTTTATAATTTACCATTAAATTATTAATTGTTAAACATGTTTTATTAAATATTATTTCAAAATAATTATACGCGTCAACGCGTGATGAGTCATCTCAAATATTAAATGAAAAAATTAATCCAAGTTAACTTATATTTTTTCACTAATTTTTTTTTTAACTTTGTATTTTTTATCAAGTGTTTCCTTTGAAAATCTGATTTTTATCCTTAATTTTTTATAATTTTATTATTTTACATGGAATAATTTGCTTTTAAACTTTTATTTTTAGTTATTATGATAGGTGGTTGGTAAAGCTACACCAGTTTTTTAAAAGTTTCTTTATTAAATTTATTTGTTTGCATTACTCAATTTTTTTTAATTAAATTTTAAACTCTGTACTTTTTTTTTTTCATAAGTTGTTTTAATTTTAATTTTTTTTGTTTTGCAGGTTATTTCATGAGTCATGCTTTATTGAATTCAACCTCATATTATTGTCATTTAATTATTATTATTATTTCTAGTTTGAATGGTATTGCATGCCATAAATTTGTATATTCTGCATGTAATAATGCTATCTGGCAGTGAAAGCAGTTGAAAAGGATTATAAGCCGTCGACAGCAGGGTTCGAACCTGCGCGGGCGAAGCCCAACAGATTTCAAGTCTGTCTCCTTAACCACTCGGACATATCGACGGTCGTGATGAGCGAAAGCTCTCTCTCATTTATGAATAATTGTTTTGCGCACAAAGCTCACGCTTAATACGTTTAGTAGAAAACTCAACCTCCAAGCTCTGGAGGTTGAAGGCCACACCTCGTTTTTCCACTTTCTACGGTTTGAAAATTTACTGTAAGCTACATATCTACATGGGCTTTCTCCATCTATTCCATACCCTTCCCTGTACATCTTTTTTGTATGCAGGAAAAAAAGAGAGTAGATAATATATGCTGTTTTCTGACTTGATGTCTAACTTGATTTGTCAGAAGCAGAAGGAATAAAGCTTTAGGACAACAGCATCTATCACTTTTGACAACTGAACTGCGAAGGGCCGTTTCGAGTACTGATAAAAAGCGCTTCACCCGCAAAGAACACAGTCATGGGGCGTAATGAACGTTCTCTGAAACAATAATGCCGCGAGTCAAATGTGATGAACAGACAAGAATCTTGCGATTACTCAAATTTTTTACACAGTCACTGTATAAGTTACATCAATTCTTAGCAGTACAACCTTCTGGTACTGTTAGAAACATCTAACAAAGTAACCTAGTATGGTACACATCAACATCGTCATTAAAGAGATAATATACATGAAGCATCCTCTCCTTTGCTACCAAGAAGCTATCTTTCCTTCTTCCGAGAGAATCTTGTATCCGAGGCACGGGCGGCCACCCTCAAAGAAAGAGAGATCTCTTCGGCTTCTCACTGATTTATTACTTCACATGAAGGAGAATGCAATTCCGTATTTTCTATGATACACTCGGGAATCTGGATTTCTCCATCCACTGGAAAGTAAGAATTGAATCCAACGTCCTATTCTAAGAGTTGTGTCTCTACCAATAAACCCCCGTCCCTAACCACTTATGACAGCTAGGAAATGAGATCAACTTTACAAGGAAAAGGGAATCAGCTTTCATTATGCAGCCCGTAAAACAATCAATGAACTAGAGCCCAACCAATCAATCATGGCTTCTATTTACACTCTCCGCAACAAAACGATTTTTTTTTTCGGAGAAACATCAAGCGGATCAGGAAGTCCACAAGCTTGTGAGGTAGCAAAGTAATTTGACGTTTAGAGTCGAACATCTGAGGAACAATTGAGAAAGGTGTGCTGCAGGTTTTGAAAAAAAAAAATAACGAGCAGGAATTTTGTAAGAAAAACCTTCATCGCAGAGACTATGAAAATCAACAATCATTTTAGGGGAACGGAGAACTCACTGTTCGAGAAAACTCTCAACCCCTTCAAGCCCTGGAGAATAGGTGCTTGAGCTCATGTCATGAGTAGCCTTCAAAATAAGCACTCTACAAATTCGCACTGGAAGTTGGCTGCAAAAATCGTGAAACTTCCTGATAGAGTTGTTCAGCTTCAAACGGCTTGGAAACATATCCATCCATCCCACATCTCTGGCATTCCTCGTATGTAGCCTGGATCACATCTGCAGTCATTGCCAGTATCGGTATATGCCAATTTGACTCCATATCCCGAATTCTCCTTGTAGCTTCAAACCTGGGGGAAAAAGACATTGTTTTTAAAATTAGCAAAAAATCTATCTATGAATTAATAAATCCAAATAAAATCAATGGACAGAAAAGAATGCATCTGGATTAGCACATCCAGCACAAACAGCTGCCATCACAAACTAGGCAGCCTATAAATATATATTTCAAAATTAGTAGTTTTCCTATTGCTGTGGGTTTCAAAAGTTAACCACGAACTTGAAAAAATCCAACATTAAAATCTTAAAGGTGTGAAGCATCACATACCCGTCCATTTCAGGCATTTGGATATCCATGAAGCATGCATCAAATTTGTGAGGTGGCTTAAGCAATTTGATCGCCTTTTGGCCACTATCTGCACAGACAACATCAGCTCCATACTTCTTCAAAGCACCAGCAGCTACCATGAGGTTCACATTATTGTCATCTACAATAAGCATTTTTCTTCCAACAAGGAGTTTGCGAAGAGACAAACTAGGGTGCTCTCCATTGCAAGGATTCCCCTTATTCCCACCCATTGCTCGTTGTAAAGAATCAGCCAGCATACTTGCCTTGAGGGGCTTGGTTATGACACTTGGGGTATAAACACCAGAAGTTGCAGTGTTTGTTCTTGAAGAACTAAGAGAATTTCCCAAGAGGAACAGTTTTGGAGAAACCCCCAAGTCAATTTTTTGTAACTTGTTGACGAAGAGAGCTGAAATGCTCGAATCCTTATCCCAAACTTCCTGTTCAATAAAGACCATATTGACAACTTTATTTTCATTGCTTATGCTAGATAAACCTTGATTTAAATCCAAAACTAATTCAACACGTATTCCTAGTCGTTGGATCTGATATCTTGAGACCTTGGCCCTAACAGGCTTGGGGTCCACAACCAATGCAGTCATGCCCTGAAATTTGGAAGACATTGTGTTAGTTTGGGTTTTTAGTCTCTGCTTCTGGAGTTTGGAGTCATTTGAATTGGAGCAACCGTTGCTAAAGACAGCAGTGAACGTGAAGGTGGACCCAATATCCGGTATGCTAACAAAGCCAATATCCCCATTCATGAGGCCAACCAAACACTTGCTTATGCTTAGGCCAATGCCTGTGCCTCCATATTTCCTGGAAATGGAGGGATCAACCTGCATAAAAGGAGTAAAAACACGAGGTTGGGCTTCTAGAGGGATCCCTTCTCCTGTATCCTCAACTGAAACTATTAGATTGATGAGGTCAGAAGAGGATGGCAAGAGAGTATGACTTGATCCCTCTGGATTGAAAGTCTTAAATCCTACCCAACTCCGGCATCTATCTGCAACTGGCAAACCACTCAAGGTGTTTCGTGATGATGATTCTGTCTCAACATCTATCGAGTCCATTACCTCCGCTACAAGATGAACAGTGAGAAAGATGTGCCCTCTCTTTGTAAACTAGAACAAAAAAAAAAGAGGAAAAAAAAACATCAGTCAACAACTCCTTTATCCTTCTCGTTGATAGGGGAAAAATCATGATTTAGGAGAGGCCATTAAGCCTAAAGACAAGGCACAACATTCCTCATTCCACTCTTCCTCAAAAGGAAGGTACAATTTTTATGTCACAACGGGGCCTAATTTCAACCAACACACGGCAAGCACAGAGAGATCTCTTCAGGATCACTGAGCAAGAAAACATTAGCTAATCCAGCTGCCAGAACTTGAAAACATGAAGACATATGTCCAAGCCTTAACACAAAAAAAATTGCTTTGCATGGCAACAGACCATGGCTTGTGTTTTCTCCTATATCTCTGTGCAAGTTCTCAAGTTTTCAGTTGAATCAGTTTTTGGTAGCTGCTTATCAATTCAGAGATTCAACCTTAATTGTAACCAAAGATTTTGAAGGAAGAAATAACTGGGCACTTACTTTGATTGAATTCCCCATGAGATTGGTAATAATTTGCCGAAACCTCCCTGGATCACCGATTAGCATTTCAGGAACACCATCAGACACGTAAACTGCCAGCTGCTCTTCCCGCCAATTATATCATGAAAATGAAACATGTAAAGAACGATCAAGGACAAGAAGTGAGGTCCAAAGGAAACCAAACAACAAATTTCGAGAAACACACATTACCTCAACACCTTTCTCATGAGCCTTGCCAGAAAAGAGTGCCAATACTTCATCCATAATTGCTCGCAGGTCAAACTGCATTGCCTCAAGCTCAATCTTACCAGATTCAATCTTTGCTTGATCCAAGACCTCATTTATAAGTGAGACTAGTGCTTTTCCACTGTCTTGTGCAGTTCTAACATAATCTTGCTGAGTTGCGTCTAGTTCTGTGTCCATAAGCATATGTAGCATTCCTGAAATACGGACAAAGGCTGTGTCATGGCTGCATGAACTTTGCACTGTTCCTTATATGGGACAAGTAATGGACAATTTCAAAACTCACCTAGGACACCATTCATTGGGGTTCTGATCTCGTGGGAAACCGTAGCAAGAAACTACAAAAAGTTAAAATTTATTTAGCATTGTATGACATAAACTTGCAAGCCTAAAGAAAAGAGGAGCAGAATAGAAATACCAAATACCTGAGATTTTGCAACATCAGCTGCCTCAGCTCGTTTTTTAAGCTCCATCATCTCATGGAAATCATCTTCAACTTTGGCTATTCGATTCATAGTTGCATGGAATATGTAACCAATAAGCAATGCAATCACAAGGATGCCAATTGATGTTGTTATTGCTAACCATGGCCATGGTGGTTTTTGTTTGAATCTGCATTAAGAGAGACAACTAGTTGATGCAACTGTCTCAACTAATATACACTTAAAAGCATTACAACATTGATTTAGAGACAACTGGTGATTTTTGTTCTCCGTTCTTTTGATTAATAATGGCATAACCACATCAAAACAAGGAAATTTGGACCAACCATATCACTATATCAATATACTGTAAGGCTATCTTTTTTATTGAATTAAAAGAACTTGTGATATCTTGTGGTATGCTATTGAATAGTAAATCAAATAGAGATGGCTATTTCATACACAAGTTGAACCCCATGCCATTCAACAAAAGATGGATGTTTATTGATTACCTGCAGCGCATCTCATGCTTTCTGAAAGGATCCCCAAAATTAAGGGCACTGACATGTTCCAGCCCATCATCTGATACATTGGAACCATACATGCTGATAGGGTGAGACTGATTAGTAATATCATATACATTCACTAAGATAGTTTGCTTGCTTGCAAGCTGTTGAAGTAGCTTTTCCACAAGCGACTCAATGTCAAAGATTCCTCCAAGGTACCTGATTGGAGTCAAGAGAAGATCAGAAGAGCTGTTGATTAATTATAATTTTCATCAGAGTGCCAACTCTATATATTCATGCTTTATATTCAAGCATCACTTTGGGAAAATCCTGACACCAGAAAATTTGCAAATATTATTTTTTCTTTCCATACAAATGACTCAATGTAGGGAAACAGTTGAGATTTTCAAGCTTCGCCCTTGCTTCTGGATTAAAATTAGTTTCCGCATCAATTATGCACCTTTATTTGATCAAGCATCAACAGAACGGGACAATATGAATTAAGAAATGTTTCCTCTCACATATAGATAAATTAAATCATACCCGTCAGTTGCTTGAATCCTCTCATTTGACATTGCATTAGAAGGGAGGTCTGTCTTGTAGACAGCAAATGTCAAAATAACTCCAAGACGGTTAGTTTTGAGTAACCTGAAAGGAGCAGTTAGAACCCCCTTTCCAGATGCTCTAGCACGCAACACGTTTTCACGGTCTTCCTGATGTGGATGTAAACAAAACTTCACCAATAAGTACATTTAAATCAGCAATGCAGCAGGCAAGGAATTAAAAGAATAGCCTAACGAAAATTGTGAGACCAGTGGAAAAACATGAATGGAAGCTATCACCAGGTCTTTTTTTCTTGGTAATTTATTGTGTCCCATTAGCATAATTTTAGCGAAATCAATGAGCAGCCAGGGAATTGGATGATAAAAAACATTTCTGAAATTTTTAAATAAAAAAAAGAATCGGGCTTACTGTTCCTGACAGCATATCAAGGGAAACCACATGTGCGACAGTATCCTGTGCAAAGATGACAGGAGCATATTCTTCCTGAACTGGGGATGGCTCCAATGCTTTGGCGACATTGTCATCCTTTTGAACTGGACTTTGTTCAAAGGTATCCATCCTCTTAATAGTCCAGCCTTGTTGCTTCTCAAATTGTTCCCTCTCAGAGTGGATCACCCTTACAGCGTATGCTACTCCACTAGTCAGGGGCCTCTCAAAAGCGGTTCTCTCCGTATACCTCGCGAAAGTCCTCTGAAATTTAGAAAATCAGTTTATACTTCAACTGGATAATATCAATGATAGACGAGAAGTACCCAAGATCTAGTTCTGGAACTGAGCCATTAACAGCATGAAATGGAAACCTCAAAAAATTCACTGAAATTAACACCGTGAACTAATTTCCAAACATGGAAAAACTAAGAATAACAAAACTGCACACCGAGATTATTTAACATAGTAAAAGCAGTTGCGTGAATAAGAAACTAGATTAATCAAATCGAGGTAGCGGGAGCAATGATCGACTCTGGTTTGTAAATAATTTGACATTATTGAACAAAAGAAGAAGCAAGGCATTTAAGCACTTCTAAGACAATTAGCAATTTCTACCAGAGTAATCAGAGTTGCTAAGAGTTAAAGGAGATCTAGTTAACCTGATCAATAGCGGAAGGGTTTTTGCCATGATGAAAGGTTGCGATTAAAATGGACATGGCCTGCACATGGTTCATGCTCACATTAAACTGATCCTGTAGCATTCTAGCCCTCTCATCACACATACTTGCAAGTGTCTCTTTCCTCTTCTCAAAAGCTTGTGAGCTCATGTACCAGAAGATCCAAACAGAGACAATGATCCAGCCAACTATCCACGCGACCAAAAGCTTTCGCCACCATGTTTTTCTAATTCTCTTGGAACCAATATACTGGTAGTAGAGATGATGGATCTTGCAACTATTCCCTGAAACTTTCTCCAAGCATTTGAGCCACATCTTGCCACCATCACCAAGCAAACCGGCCTTGGTCTCCAAAATTCCACCATTAATGAACCAGTTCATGGAAATTACTGATACAATCCAGCAACATAGCATCCAAAGTAGATGACCCACCTTTAAACCAAACCCAAATACATGAAGCAAACTCATCCAAAGCAGTAACAAACACGGGATATCTAAAAACAGTACCAAGGTTTAAGTGGGTCTTACTTATTGCCTAGCCCTAGGTGTAGAAAAAAATAAAGGGAGAGAGAAAGAAAGGAAGCTACTGTCAAGTCTACAGAGACTGTCTAGTAGAACCCAACATCAAAAGAAATCCAAACTTAAAAGACCAAGAAGAGGCACGGTTAAACGAAGAAGAATAGTTAGCGAACTTCACCTATGAGGCCAAGAAGAGGCACGGTTAAACGAAGAAGAATATTTAGAGAACTTCACCAAACTCCAAATTCAATTACAGAGAAGTGGAACTCGGAAAGGAGATGTGTGTTTCAGGAAAAGATGCGATCTTATCCGTCAAAACAGCTACGAAGTTCAGATTTTGAATGCTACAAGAGGACCAGATATTAAACAAGAAAAGTAATTCACACATACACCCTCAAGAAAGAATCAAAGAATCCTCAAGATTCTTGAGTTTCTAATCTAAAACAGAGCTTAAATGGTTTTTATCCAGTTAACTACCAACCAAAAACAACACCTGGAAAAACAAACGGACCAGAACATACAAAGATTCGAAATTCAGCTTGTATTAAAACACAAACTCCAACATCCAACAAAGATTCTAGCCAGAAAATCAAGTTTGACAAGAGAGTCCTTACAAATTTCTCAACTCAGAACAAATAGTAGAAGAAAATCAAGAACCACCATTGAAGGTTTGACTCTCTCAAGTGTTTCCACCAAGTTTATGCACACAAGAAATTACACAACGAGAAGAAGTAGAGACAACAAAAGTACAACAAGAAGAAACGGCTCGAGTACTGCTAGTGGAAAAAGAAGGTAACAAGAGCGAGTTACTCATGGACACACTAACAAATGAAGAATCTATGAAATAAAGATGAGAGAATAAGGTTATAGAAAATGTCTGCTAGCCTTCCAGCCCCATTATCTATATCCATGCCATAAAAATTATTTCAAACACACAAAATACTACCATAAATCGACAAGGATATTCATTTTCATTTTCGATGACTTCCAATATTTTATTCTGTTTACGTTAAACAGGGATGCATGGACAGCAAATTAAGGGCATAAAAGGTATAGCCCTCTTGAGCAGAAATCACTGTTTTTTCTTCTGTTTTTTTTTTTTTTTTGGTTGCCGAACAGAAATTACTGCTTTTTCACATCTTTCTTTCCCTCGGGATTTCACATCCCTATCCATTCATTAGTCCATCCCTTCGAGTGGACGGCTTCTACACGCTTGTTAACTCTTTGTGTTTGTGTTTGTATGGCTTGTACTTTATTTCTGTTGACAAAAGTGCCCCTGCATGGAACCGAAATTGTTCAGACAATGAAAAAGTGATCTTTTTGTTCGAATTTATCATTAGATGCCCTGTGCTTCTTCAAAATTACCATGGAAGGACATGGCGGGGTCAAAAGAAGAGTAGGTAATGAAATATAAAAATAGGACCCCAGCATGACAGGAGCCTCTCGAGGCGTTATTATAAATGTCTATTATATTGATCTATACTGTTCTGGAATCCGATAGCCAATGTTTGGTTAGAGAGTTTACTTGCAGATCTAGAATTCCGTCCTCCCAAAGCCACATTTTGTTTCAAATCCATTACATGACAAAACACATAATGGGTGCTAGCTAGTTAGCTTTCACTTTTTCATCACATCCAACTCACATTTCAGTTCTTGAGAAGCTATGCATTGTATTGTTGACGTCGTTTGCTTTAATTTGAAAAGTTTACGACTTGTGTTTGCACCGAAGTTAATGATTATCGTGATAATATGTCTTTAGAACAGCGATTTTTTAAAAGCGATCGAGAAATTATTTGATTAACGATACTCGTGTCTATTTAGATTTTATAAGATTAAAAATTTTAAGAATCAAAACTATATCAGCACTCCCGTTTATAGCGTCTAAGATTTAAAAGGCTGTTTAAATCTTATCCTCAAGGAAGCATTAAATAAGTTATATGCAACTTGTCTTTGATCTCTTTCTACACGTGCCAGTTTCTTATTATAATTAGCTTGCACTAAATCGAGCTTGGAAAGATTTCATGGTGCTAAGAGGATAATTAATAACAGATATTATTATTATTATTATTTATGGATAATAAGTTTTATTTCTTTCCTTTCCTTTCTTTTATCTTTATTTCCAACAAAAAATAATAAGAATATTTGCCTTTAGGATTTTATCTATTTTTATCTTTAAGGTAATTTAAAACATAACTAATAAGATACTAGCTATTAATTTCTCAGTAAACACCATAAAATTTTCCATCAGACTAATATGTGTATTAACTTTAAGCAAAGAAAATTGAATAATCCATGCAAAAACAGGCCAAACATTCTCTTGAATGATTTAAAAGGAATCAAATTTAGTTCCACCGAAATAAAAACATTGAAAGAAAAGTTAAGAGGCTAGGTTTAAATAAAAACAGAGGAGCGTTGTTGCTTTTTCTTTGAAAGAACGAGACCTAATCTCTAGCCTATATATATACAAGTTAAAAGTAGCATAACCCAGCTAGTGAGAGTACATAGTTGTGGTTGTAGCCATCTCCTCTAGCCTATACAAGTCAGTGGGCAGGAATCTTTCTCTTAGCATTTGTAATTTGTTCATGCAATAAGAAGCAACATCGGAAGACGCAATTACTTTTTTTTTTAATTATTATAAATTTGCGTATATTTTAATTAATTTTATAAATTTTAAAATTAATAATTATATAAATTTTTAATAAATATAAAATTTATAAAACTTAAAAAGAAAAACGCTATAAAATAAATCTATAACATAATATAGAGTTACACCCTCATAATTTACATTTTGCCAAGTAAAACTAGGGCATTTCTGCACGCGTGAAAAAGAATGGAATGGAAATTCAAAAGGGCAATGTTGTCATCGAAGTGGATAGATTATGAATTAGTAGCTCGAGGACAACAGTGGCAAAATGTGTGATTTAAAGGTAAGGTAGTGGCAAGTGTATAAGGGGCACTTTAATCAAGGCTTTGTCACTCACCTGGGGGTGATTAGGCCATCACTACCTGGGGCATGGTTAAGCTCCTTACGACAGCGACGTCCCACGTCAGCAGCACCGGTTCTTTCTGGCAACAGCTAATCATCTTTTCCAACGTGTTATGCCCATAATGGCTTTTGCTTTGCTACCTGTCGCCACTGGGGATGGGATAAAATTATACCATCTCTTTGACACGCGTCATGCCCGTGGAGTCTCTCTCTAGTATCTACTCCTGCCAGCTTGTGAATTGTCCGTCATTGTCTCATTGGAGTTACCTAAAAGTTAACATGTTTTGATCGCCTTTCATTCAAGTGATAGACCACAAGGCTAAAAGCGACATTTCCTTTTGGTAGTGCTCTCTTTCTGGTTTGTCACTTTGTTGCGAAACCCTTATGACCCAGTAATTTTTTTCGAACTCGCTGTTATCAAATTGATCTGATCCTAATTAGGTCAGTTAAAAAATTATTTATTCTTTTAATATAAACAATTATTTCAAACAATTTTAAAAAAATAATTAATTATTAGTTTGATAAAGGTTAATCCTAACTTGTAACTCGAAGTTCGAACAAAATCAATTTTAATAACTACACAATTCAATATGACTATCTAAATTTTTGGTTCTGAGGGTATATTTACAATTTGATTTTCAGTTCTTAAACTTGCCTACTTCTTTCATTTTTGGGTTGATTTTTTTTTACTGTTCTTTTATCAGAATGTCATCTGGGTTCTCACCAGCTACTATATTCTCAATATATATACTGCAAGACCAGTCAATCTTTCCTGCTTGCATGCAATTTGCAAGATCAATCTGTTAAAATGGTTGGTTTGAAGGTGATAAGGTCTGTTTCTATCTCATGAGTTTGAAACTCAAGCTGAGATTTGAGATAAAATTGTTAAATTTCTTTGTTTTGATAATCTGATTTAAATTTTTAGATGGAGTGGCTGATAAATAATGTTTATTATATATCTATAAAAAAAATCTTTTTATATATTTAAAGATTTTTTTATAATTAAATTAGTCAGTTCAGAGAGAAATTAGTTATACTTTTGAAAAAAAAAACTTTTTAGAATATATTTACTATTGATAAAAAATCGAACATGACTGAAAGTTATCTTCTTCTTTTTTATAGCTCCTGGTCCCTCCATTTCAAAGTAAAAGATTAGCAATATCTCTGTATTATCAAGATAAAAAATCTTTTATATATCATATACTTGTAAAATATATCTTATATATCATGTATCATGATATGATATATATCTGTGTTGTAAAGGCAGTATTTTTTATTGTTTACAAATTCAGTATTTTTTATATTTTATTCATATTTTAAACTTACAATAGTAAACCAACTTTTTATATAAATGCCTGACAACGTTGCCGTCACAACTTTATTAACAATTTTTTACTTTTTTAAATTTAACGTGTGTATCTAGTTTTAATATCCATTCTTTATTTATTTAAAAAAAATAACAAATCGAGATTTTTTATATATACAGACACACCCTTTTTCTCTAAACAAAACCCACCACTCTCTCCTCGCCAAATCAATAAACGTGGGTGCAGGAAACTCCTCCAATAACGTTTGTGCTGAGAGAGACCCAGTTAAAGGGCTTACGGTGCGGTCCTGATTTAGTAATGCATGACAAATAAATAAAGGTACACGCATTCTTTTTTTAACACATGAGTTATCACTCAATTATAGGCGCCCAATAATATAAAAAAAGGGTTTAAAAACAGCTTAAATGGTTGTCTTTTGTTATCTTAGTTTGTAAAATACCATTGTTGATGGAAATACTTAGCTCGAGATACATGTTTTACGCCTCGATAAAGAGTGTTAATATTATTATCATGATAGTTCTCGTCGGTCGGTACGTACTGACAGATAAGCGTTAGGTGTAAGGTGTAATGTTCCTCTTTCGATCGAGATGGTTTTTCTCAAACATGTATAATAGTTTTTGTAAGGAAGCTGACAGTTTGCGAGTTTCAACTTTCAAAAACACTTAAAATAAAGTCCAAATTAAAACTCTCTTAAAATAATCAAAGATATAGTAAGCATGAATGAATACTTGTAATATATATATATATACACACACACACTCTCCTTGATTAAGATGAAGAAGGGTTTTGAGTAAAACTATAAAGGAGATTTTTTAAAATATTTTGTAAGCCTGAAGGTTCTTATTTCAATTATATGTACTTAATTTATCATAAATGATAAACAATTAATAGGTTGGACTAGCTAGTTCCTCCATTTCAAAATTTGTTTTCTTCTCAATAGATAAACTAGGGTTGCCGTGCGGCAACTTGTTCCCGCGGAGGGAATTTCTCTAACGTGAGGCTGTGAGGCCGGCATAGTGCTCAGCAAACATTCTTAATTTCGACCCTCGAAGATTTCTTTAGAAAATGAATTGTGCAACCTATACGATACACTTATTTGTAGAGGCTTAGTTGTCAATAAGATTATAATTAAGTGTCAAAAGTCATTAGTTGAAACTAAGTTCAAGCGAGATAAAATTACAATGACAGGTTTTGACAATAATATTGTCATACAATTAATTAAATACATGCCCGCTTATATATCAGTTGAAACGCAAGCATAAAGAAAGACAAATAAAAACACAAGGACTAGAGAAATCAATGCCACCCGTCTTTGGAATACGTTCTTGCTGTTGTAGGCCATTGACATTGTCCCTTGAACCCTAAGAAGCCATTAGAGAAAACAATAGATATTGAAGAAAAATACGTATGGCTTAGTAGCATGAAGAAAAATTCTTATTTCATCATCTACTACAAGATGCATCCCCCCTCCCGAAAATAATGGTGGCAGTCCATCAATTTGTTTCATTTTGCTTGTGGTCGGTAGAAAAGTCCTGTTAGACTAATAATTCGAATACTTTTGAACCCAAATATATGACTCAAGACTTGGATATTTGTGCTTTATGATACTGTTTTCGATCAAAGTATGGACATAAATGTTGGCTAACCCACCCTCGGCTTATGAATTGATTTCTTTTATTGTGCTGTTTCTTGTTTAATTATTCTTGGATTCGTTGTTAGAAGTTTCCCACTGGAAAAGATAGAAATGAAATTTGAAGACAGATCGTTCTTCGCTGTAATTGGTACCTCCAAACAGTTTATCGTGTCACCCCTGCCATTTCAGAACTTGGATGAATGCTTTCTTGTTGCTTATTCCGAGCTGCCCACTGTCTGCTCGTTGTACAATAAATAAGGAATGTCCCTTAATCTGTGATAAATTATTGTGTAGTAATTTTCTGTCCGTGAATTTGCTTCTAATTTGAATCATACTGGGGTTCAAATCTTAGAAAAAGTTCTAAAACATAAATTTCTTCCGACAAGTTTGGTGTTACAGAGTTCTTTCTTTAGCCGCCGCAGGATCAAAGTTAACTACAATGTTAGCATCCAGGGCAATTTATGCAAGAGCTGTTATGACATGGGCTTCATATGGAAAGAAAAGGAGGCAAGGATGTCCGTTCATGTCGTGTGATCAACTCCATAAGCAAATTTAATCTAAACATCTCTTTCCCACTAGTTATCAGGTGGAGGAGATGGCAAAAACAAAGTATAAGAGCATGAACCGAAATCTTCAAGGTTAAAAGACTGTATTTACAGACGATGATAAATATTCCTCCATCAGTACAACTATACCCCATAGCTAAGAGTACAGGACATGAAAAGATGGGCACCATTGGATTTTAGCAGATGACAAAAGAAAAGACAGATATGGTTCCCAGCAAAAATTTGACCCTATCGAAGGTGCCTTGCTAAATCAAAGCTTAGCACCCTTAAAACCATATACCACAATTAAAAATAATAAGGGAGTAAAGGTAAGAGACGGTAATAATTATTTTAATTTAAAAATATTTTTAAAAATATTTTAATATAATTAAAAAATATTAAAATCTTAGAAAACACCTTTTTAATCATGTTTCTAAACATATACTAAAAGCTATTTTGTTTTTATATTTTAAAAGTATTTAAAAAATTTATTTTAAATTAATTTTATTTATATTTGTAAATTGTTTTCAAATATTTATATCAAAAATAAAATTATAGAAATAATTTTAAATATAATTTTTTAAAAAGAAATTCAAAAACAATTATTACCGCACGACTAAATAACCCTGTAAACTTTCAAAATATTAAACTTGGGGGAGGTTGCATCTAAACCTCGACACGCCAACAGAAAGGAAGATTTATTACTATAACAAATATTGAATAGGCTTGTCCGAGCTGACAAAATAATTAGATAGAAGTTTTTCGAAGCAAAACAATGAGGGCGGAGGGACATATCACACCAAACCAAAGTACATAAACATACTTAGGTCACCCTCGTAAAGTCTGGCTCATTAATTAAACGGAACCAAAGAGTCATAGATTGCGGCAACCCATCAGAAGGGCTGATCTGATGCTTTCGTCAACAAACTAGAATAAATAAAGGTTTAAAGTTCCCTCAGAAGCATCTCACCGGCACTCCTAATTAGGACTATTCTCTTTTAATCTAACCCTTGTTTTTTAATCCCTTTCCTCCCATTGTGCTCCTCCGCTGTCTCTAATTCTTGCAAACCCTTGTCAGGTTGCCTGCTTCTGTCAGGGTCCCACCACGATCCTCTGTGTGGCACGCCATCGGGCGATGGATGGCTCTGGAAATGGAAAGATCCAATCGGATTGGGAATTAGAGGGTTGAAATGTTAAACAATTCACGAGGGGTTGGTTTTTAATTTATTAGCAATTGTTAATTTGTTACCGAACGTTTTCTATCGTGGACCAACATGTCCATTAATTTTTTATGCGATAGCGATATGTCCACGTGATCAATGGTGGGAATTTGCCAACCTTATTCTCCTTCTTTAACCTAGCAGCTAACCACCGAGTAATTATTAATTATACCCTACTTAATAAAGACAAAAAAAAGAAAGAAGAAGGCTATTAACTTTAATTAAACAATGAATATGCGATTATATAATGAACCTGCCTCGCTAAGCGCCGCAAGCACCATCAAATTCATTAGTGGTATTAGTTTGATCATCCCTTGCTTTTTTTGGTGAGTCATACCGCAATAACACTGCCAATCATAAGCCATGAGCTTAGACGTCTGACATGTGTGAAGTACCCAGGAACCATCTGGGAGGAAAGCAGGATGAGTATTATGTGATTTAAAATCCAATGTTGGTGCAGGGGTGCTCTCCCTGTCTCTTCGATTAATGTTCTTGCAAGTGCAGCTGTCCCTGGAGTCTGTTTCTATTTGTGGTTAAAAAAATGTTTTTTAAAAATTTTAAATTAATTTTTATATTTTTTATGCTCATATTGAAAATAAAATTTAAAAATAAAAAATATTATTGTAAAATATTTCAAAACAAAAAAATATTTTAAGAAATAACAGTAAATTATATAACTACATGATTGAAGAGTTTATATATATATATAAAATGGTGGTTTAAATGTATAGCAATAATTTTTCTGTACCTGTGTTTTCAACCCCAGACAAGGACTACACCACTGTGCTAACAGACCCATCAGCCACTCTTTTTTCAGACAGCCAGTTCATCACAAACCAGAAACAGCTAACACTCTGATGCTGTACGTAGATCAAGAGTACATTTTATTTTGCCAATTTGATCTGTTAAAAAAATTATTCTGGCTGAAATTGAGCCGTGCCTAGCTGCAGAAAATTATTCCTTTTTTTAACTCCCTTTTCTTCCTTATTTTCAATTTCTAAAGCGGTGGAATTTGTTTTTCTTTCTTTTCTTTCCCTTCGATAAATTTAAATGCTGTGGAAAGTATAAAATTGGAGAAGTGTTTCTTCAACGGTGAGCATACAACAGAGGCATGCCCCGAAATCTTCAAATGGTGAAGAGGTTTTTGTCCCCTGAAAAATATTTTACGAGGAACTTGAAATCTTGATCAATTCCTTTGTTTTTTTTTTTTTTTGGTTCAAGATCCATAGTTTGAGGGAGAATGCGAGAAAATATTGGTGTTATTAAATAGGAAAATATCCTTTTAAGGGCTTTCAAGACCAAATATAAACCAGAAAAAAAAAAAACAGAAGGTGAGGATTTAAGTCTTTTGATTGGGAATATATCACGTATTTACACTTGCAATCCATTAGTAATTCTATTTTTTTTCTTTATTTTGTTTAACAATAAAGGGTATTTTCATGTATTCTCAACTAGTAAATTAAATCTATTTCTTAACAAAATTATTGTATTTTATGAATCATGCATATACCCTTTTTTCAGCAATCCATCACAAATGTATAGAAAGTAATTCAAGACAGCATCCCTGGTCTAGATACTTCCGGCCTGGTGTATACCTGATCCACTTTAGCCGCACTGCTGCTAGCTATCTATATTTGTTTTTATATTTTAAAAATATTTTTAAAAAATTTAAAAAAATTATTTTATTTATTTATTTTAAATTAATATGTTTTTAATATTTTTAAATTATTTTGATGTATTAATATTAAAATTAATTTTTTAAAAATAAAAAAATATAATTAACATATATTTTAGCTTACATAAAAAATTATTTAAAAAATAAGAAACTCCTAAGAAAGAGATGGATTTAAATAATCAGAAGACAGGAAGCTGCCCTACGTGGTATCTGCAAGCAGTGCAAAGAAGGAAGAAAGAGCTTCTTCTTTTTTCAAGTAACATGTATCACGGTTGACAATGGACATGGCTAGCGCACAACGCACTTCCAGCAATTTGTGAGTCTCCTATCCTCTGGACGATAAAAGCATCCATAAAATTTGACCTTTTTGAAATATTTTGCTTCCGAATGAAGATGGGTCCTCCAAGCTGGTCACAATCTGCGAGCCAGGCAAATGGTTGTTTCAATCATTGTCGGGTTCAATATATATACAAGGGAAAAGGAGAGAGTAAAAAGTGAATAACACCAAGCAAAGGGAAGAAAAAACATCACCATCCCACATCAGGATCATGGCATGCATCAAGCACTTCGGACCCGGACCTACCAAACCAAAATGTTAACAAACCAACGTTAATGCGTGAACCAAGGGGTCAGGTTCATTTACAGGGATAATCCGTAGTGGAGGTGTGCCTGCTTGATTGGTGTCGCTAGACAGTTCTCACTGCACCTTGGCAAAACAACAAGGGAAACTCCCATCGATCAACAGAAAACAGTCTTATCAATTGACCTTGCTATCATATGTCTCTACTGAAAGTCCTCAACAACTGAAAGGGCCAACATGCCTTTGAAAAATGTAAATGTTTGCTTCATGAAAAATGAAAAGTGAACTTGACAATTGAAAATTATCGAGGGAATATATATGCTACAAGCCGGATCCAGATGCTAGGTTGAAAATTAGAGAATCACGAACTTTCTCCTCGCCTCTTTTTTCTTTTTAGTAAAGAGTTTTGTGTGCAAGTGAAAAAAGGTACAGAATAACCATTCTCATTCTTCTATTCTCATTCTCATGGCACGCTAATTGATTTAGTGGATCTCGTTTCAATTCATGGTTATATCGAATTAGTTATGTGTACTTTCGAATTAACCCAACATATATATCCAAAGGATGGTTGAGTTTGAAGCTTTGTCCTGGCACGGCAATTCAGTTGCTTCACACATTAGTTTTGCCGACCACTGACCTTTCCCAGTCAACTGAATAATGGCCGAGTTTCAGTTTCGTCTGAAACAGTGATTCAATAGAATACTCATTTGGGCACTTGCAGAGTACGAATACCAAGCTCATTTAAGACAACCTACTACATATGACAAAAAGATAATCTCAAATTTAATGAGCATATAAAACTTTTTAAAAGGACAAAAAAAAAATTCTCATGAACTCGGGCTTGTAAGCTTAGGCCCAATTACTATTAAGATGTATGAGCACGAACTGGCATGGGCGTGACATGCCCAGCTTGTTGGGCGTGCTGTCATGGTGGATGTTGGCTATGCACCTTACTCACGTGTACTCAAGCTATCTTGCTCAAACTTATCATATTTAAATTCAGGTAATGTATCTGAACTTATTTTTTATTATAAATTCAGATATCTTTTCCGAGTTCAACACTTCCCCGATAATTTTGAACTAGCAAAACTCTCCAATGCAGATTGCAATCAATGTCAAACACCCCCACTGGCAAGCTTTCTAAGTTGCTAAGGCCGCAATATTTTATTTGAATCCAGTGCCCTTAGTGTATCAAATTTCTCATGGTTGAAGAGTTTAAAATGTGATTTTGCCTACCCATACTCGGCCCTGCACCTGGTTCTGGGCTGTATTGATTTTACTGGGTCTGATTCTTTGAACCACAAGGCATATGGACTTCATGCTAAGTTGGCCTCGTTATCCTTCAACCTTGTCTTGAAGAGCATCCCGCAGCCACAATTGATGGTCATGACGATCGTCATAATCCAACCAGTAACTTCTAATGAAGAGCAACCTTCTATTTCTTTCTCCAAATCCCATAAAGTGAGTGAGTTTTCTTTCTAAATTGTTCTTTTAAGTAAAGATATCATTGGAATATTAAATTCTTGTTTTTTTCTTATTTATTATTTTTCTTCATGATTTTATGATCTGAAGCTGTTTTCTAGGCAAAGGAAAATGGCAGCATACTTCTCTTTCTTTTCTTCTTTGTTAAGGCAAGGCTTAACATGATTTGGCTCTGATGGTTGTTTGAATTTACAATGCACCATTGATGTGCGAGCTCAATGCTACTGTTGTAACCTTTTCTAACACATTTCTTCTTTTTCTTTCCCTTGTCTTCTACGGAAAGTTCTTGGCACTAAATATCTGGTAATTTACCTCCTAACTTCAAGGCCAAATGTGTTATTATCATTGTTATTAGAAGAAAAAAGATTAGAATAACTCATGATAAGGGCTTTTACAAATATAAAAAATCTTGAAATTACGTAAATATTGTACATAATAAGTTAATAATCTAAACTAGATTTGATCTATTTAATATACATCGTTGCGTTAAGATTTTAACGGGTAGCATCTTAATTGCTTAGCAAGCTGTCCAATTTTACGAAACTTTATCATTCATTTCCATCCTTCAATCAAAGGCAAATTAAATCATTGATGCGGAAATCATAATGGAAGGGATTTATATGTCTGCAACAGTACAATTTCATCCCTAAAATGGCACGTGTTCTTGTATTCTCAGCAAAGGAGCTGTAATGTCTTGCAAATCGTTGAGAGCCCATAGCCATCAAGAAATTCAATGTCCAAGGAGATACCAATGGCTATCGATAAAATCATTTTGCTTGGAAGGATTTATAGTCACAACGTTGCGAAGCATTTCATTGTGCTGGCAATGATCTTTATTTAATCATAGTTTTAAAAAGAAAAGAGGCAGCATGAATAATCTGCACGTATTAAAATTGGGCATTCGTACGTGGAGTTTGAAGCGGGAGTAAACTGGTAATTAATTGTAAGAAAATTAATTTCGATAATGAAGTTTATTTTTTATTTTTTTTATGAGATGATAGAGAAAGGATATTGAATTACAGTATAGAGTATAAAAGTGATTGTTGAAGACAATTTTAACTAGGGTTGTTCATAGTTTGGTTCGGTTTAAATTTAAAAATCAACCGAACTGAGTTACATTAATTTTATAAAATATTAATCAAACCAGACTGAAATCCGATTCAAACTAAACTGGTTTGGTTCAGTTAAATTTGGTTTTTTTGGCAAAAAACCGAGAAACCGAATCCCTTCACAGATCAAACACTAATTTTTCCTTGTTTGAAATTTTATATTTCTTGCTATTACAATCTTGAGCTCATAAGCGAGGAACAATACAATTTAGCTAAACATTCAGAGGATTTTGTAATAGATCCTTAATAGATCCATCTTTGTTGCAGTAAACAACAAAAGTTACAAAAGTTACAAATTCATCTTCAGTCATTACTCATTGTTTCATGTTGATATACCTTGGATTCCTGGGCAAACACCAAGTACTAGGTCAAAAATTACCTTGCTATCTTTTCTTTATAGAAGTCATCTCCTTTTATTGCAACTAGAACAACTTGTGTAGAAATAAAGAAGGTTTGTGCAAAAGTAAAGAAAATAGAAGTTAAGGAGATGAAGAAATGAGTTTGTGTTTGGCTTATTTTTGAGATGGAGATAAACATAGATGAAGAAATGATGCTCATTTTTTAGATAAACATAGAGGCAGAGCAATTGAGATTTGAAAGGGAAAGGAAGATTGAGATAAATATTCTTAGGATCAAGTGGCGGCTTTTAGGATTAGGTTTTAATATTTAATTATTTATACCCCTCTTAATTTGTATAGCTCTGGTTTTTTTGTTGGTTCGGTTTGGTTTGTCAGTTTCTATTTTAAAACCGAAATTGAACTAAACCTATTAGAATTTATGGTTTTGAAAATCAATTTAATCGGTTTTTTATCTCAGTTTGGTTTTTTCGGTTAATTTTTCTTCGGTTTTTTTTAACACCCCTAATTCTAATTATCAAATAGATTAAAATACATGTTAATGGATTCTATTTCATAATAAAGTTTTACATAGCTAGCTGTTTGTTTTCCTCTTCTCGTGTGGAAAGACAAATCTGATTGTGGAAATTTTTTTAGTTAGGGTTTGTTTTGGTTTTTTAAGTTTTTTTTGATATCATGAACAAATTTATTAATATGTTTGTGGTGTTTTTTAAATATTTTAAATTAAAATAAGTTAAAAAAGTTTTAAAGTTGAAAAAACTAGAGCTTTGTTTTTCTAGCTACTAGAAGTCACCAAATTCTACAAAAAATATATGGCACATCATCTCATGTCTTTAAAAAAATGGGACACACACCTTGTCCCTTTAAGAAATTAAAAAAAATACAAACATACATAGGTGTGTGGGCTTGACTTATTTTTTATGCCTAGGCATGTTGGACCACCGACCCATCTCTCGGGCTTTTTGAGTTTTTTTTTGTTATTTTTATATTTAGATTGAAAAAATTGATAATGAGTTAATTTGTAGTATATAGGCTATTGTTTTTTGTTCCTTTGCCCCATAATTTTCTTTTTTGTGAAAATTATCCTTTGTTAGGAATAATTATTTTTTTATTTACCTAGAACATAAAAAAAAAATGTAATATCACCCCTTGTTATTAATGATGTAATTTTACTATCTTGCCACCATATGTCTATCACGATTTTTTTACTAGAAAAACTTTTCATACAAAAAAGATTGGCATTTGTTTTATTGTCATGTAGTTAAATGATAAATAATCTCTAGACTAAAAACTTTGTTGAATTTGATGTTATGCGTGACTTGCATTATGAATTTTCTTAATTAATTTGAGTTCACTTGATTTTTTTATAAATTAAATGTTAATTTTTATTAGTTTTGTTTTTTAATAGTGAGTTAATTCAAAAATAATCTTTTTAATTTATTTTTTTCAAGAATATCCTCGTGAATTTCATTGGTCAGCCCTTGTTAATTTAAGTAGATGAGATGTTTTTTCATCTCAATATTGGACAGAGATATTATTCAATTCATTGTTAAAATATATTATTTTTTTCAAAAGACAGGTCATTATTACTTAAACATTCTTTTAATGTTGTTGTTGTTTTCACTATTTTTTTTTATTGTTGTTATTATTAACATTATTATTGCTAATATAATTGTTGTCACCATGGTTATTATTAATACTATTCTTACCATTATTCTCACTATTACTATTGTTAATAGTATTACTAATATCATAATTATTATTGTTGTTATTACTATTGTTACTATTATTATCATTGCTACTATTAATTTTTTTGTTTATTATCACCATTAAAGGAATAAAAACATAAATATGATTTGAATGATAAAATTAAAAATCATAAATTATTATTATTATTATTACTGCTAAAAACAATATCATTATTGTCATTGTTATTATTAGTGTCACCATTATTATTATTATTATCATTAATAGTAGTAGTAGTAATAATATCATCATCATCATCATTTATTATTATCATTATCATCATTATTGTTGTTGTTGTCATAATTGTTGCTATTATTTATATTATCAACGTAATTATTACTATCACCGTTATAATAAATTATTATTACCATCAATATTATTATTAATAATATTATTATTAATAATACTATTGTTATTGTTAGCATTTGTTATTATTACTATTATTGTTGCTATTATTACTATTACTATTATTAATAGTGTTAATACTTTTGTTGTTGTTGTTGCTACTGTCAATGTTATTATTATTATAATTATTCTCATTATTAACAATATTAATAGTATTTTTATTGTGTTGTTAAAAATATATATAAACACGACTTGAAGGATAAAATTAAAAATTATTACTGTTATTGTTATTATCATTACTATTATTATGATTATTATAACAGTTATCATTACTTCTAATAGTATCATTACTATTGTTATTATTATTGTCATCACATCATTATCACCACAACAATTATTATTACTATTATTATAATTATTAATATTACTATTATAATAGATTATTATTATTATCACAATCACAATTATTACCATTACCAATATCATTATTATAATAACTATTATAAAAAACATTATTAGTACAATTTATAATTGAATGAATTGAATATAAAAAAATCAAAAAAAATCAAAAATCAAAAATCAAAAGAATTGGATCTAAAAGTCCAATAACAATAAGGTCCATAAATTATTCTTGACAAGAAATAAATGAAAGAAAAAAAGAAGAAGAAAAGTCACTTGATGATAAACCAACCACCATGTATTACACACTTCACTCGAAAAAAAGAAGATAACGAGTAATAAAATGAGATCGTGGAAGTACATTTCCAATAATTGAGAGATATCACATGCATCACAAAAATTATACAGAGTTTTCTGCACATTAACAACCTTTTTAATTAAAAAATATTAAACAAATGCTAAATGATATTATTATGGATCATACTAACAATTACAAAATATACGAGGCAAAAATACCCTTTTACCTCTAATTCCACGTGTTAATTTTTAGATCAAAGGATATTGCTTAATTTTGTTGTAAAAACAAAGGAAGACAAAAACAATCCTGACAATATTTGTTGTTTTTTTGTCTGGGCTTTTTGGTTATTTAACTATTCATTAACACATGGAAAAGTTAACAATACCTCTAAACAAATTTATAATAACTAATTTAAAAATAATTTTTTTAGAAATGACAAAAAGATCATTATACTGTAACAAAACAAAAAAAAAATATAAGTGGGGATATAAGAATTTTTCATTCTGTTTTAATCGTCCTATTACATGCAAAATATAAACTCAAACGCGTGGTTATAAGAAATTCATAAAGAATTTTATTATTTATTGTAGAACCATCCAATAACAACAAACAATATTGACTATTTTTTTTTAATTTTTCTTATTGTTTTTTAATTGACGAGTCATAAAACTATTTTTATCGTCATTAAACCAATTCAAAGACTTTTTTTAATTGGTTTGCACTTTGAATTACTTTAAAAAAGTAAATTGTAAATTAATTCCTTTAATTTTGTAAAATAAATTAAAAATATCTTTAATTTTAAAAATAATTAATCAGTCATTGTACCAATGTCGATCATGTTTAATTTAATATTTTTATTTCCAAAAGATACTTTGTTTTTCCATCAATCTTTCCATATCATTTTTTCCGTTTTCTATTTTTTAAAATAAAGAAAAACATAAAATGAGCTGCAAAAAATGAATTATAAATGAATTTTAAAAATACACTAATTAATAATTTCAAAATAAAAAACTATTTAATTCATTGTATAAAATTACATTGACTAATTTATAATTTAGCCGGGAGAGAGAGAGGGAGTCAAAATACAGGTAAAACCATTTCGACACCGCTTCTCATGTAAATTCCACGTCGACCTCTTGTCCACGTACACCTATTAATATGCAATAAAAACAGGACAAGTGTTCTCTTCGCGTGGATATAGCCAATCACAGCAAAGTCAGTGACGCATCGGCCGGGGAACCTATCATCAAGTTGTTTTGTTTCGCTATATACATGTATATATAAGCGAAAAGAAATATCGAAAACAGATCGAGAGATAGGAGAGAAATAAAATCCTAAAAGCGAGACCCCAGGGAAAGATCTCGCCGGAGAGGTGAAGACTCGGACACGCCCGTAACCTCGTGCCGCGCTTTTTCGCTCTAACCGTTTCCGGCCACCAGATCTCCCTGTTGTAACTATGGTAATTAGTAATTTTATAATTACTTCTCCTTTGTTGATCAATAGTTTGAGAAGTGTTTGTTTTTGATCTGTTTAATTATCTAATGCGATCGTATTGAACCTACCTGATCCGCAAAAGTTATTTTTTTGGCATATTAAGATGATGTTGCGTTTCAATTTGAGAATTGATGATTGATTTGTGTTCATTACTTTTATGTGTGTTTAGACTACATCAAGGCGTCTTGCTGATAGGAAAGTCAATAGATTTGACAAGAACATTTCTAGGAGAGGAGCTGTGCCCGAAACAACCACGAAAAAGGGAAAGGACTATCCCGTAGGTCCTCTTCTCCTTGGATTCTTCATCTTTGTTGTCATTGGATCATGTAAGCCCCGTTTCCTTTATTTAACCTTTAATTATTTGGGAATTAATCTGATTTGCGGGAAGTTGTAGTTTGCTGAAGCTCGTTGCATACATGATTATTCCATGTTTGCTTGTTTCTTATTATCTAAATGGATATAGTTGTCAAATGTAGCAGCTGCCATGTGCTAGGATTGTGTCTGGGATCTTTAAGATGGCCTCACATCTGCCACTTTTTAGAATGAAATAATGGTCATTTTACCATTCAATCTAGCTGAAACAGGGAACATTGTTCTTGATTAGAAAATTATCCATTTAAATGATTTCGTTGCTCATCTCTGGTGTTTGGATCAAGATTTTGCGAGTCCTTCAAAAAAGTAGAATCATGTAATTCGGTTCTATTCAGTTATGCTGCTGAGTAACCTAAAATTTTAGTCATTAATCAGATTTTCATTGTTGTTTGCAACAGCTCTATTCCAGATAATCAGGACAGCTACAGACGGAGGCATGGCCTAAATTGTTTGGGGATGGCAGCCGCATATGGTTGTTTTCATCTCATTTGTTATTAGCATGCATGTAGGAGAGACAAAAACACTTTTACTATATCTATTGTTAACCTTTACTCAAGAACTCGAATGTTTGATGTGAAACTGTTGCCTTTCCCGTGCTGCTTAATTAAATTGTTCATTTTAGTTTTGCATGTTTCCATATTTCCATTGAAGCTGCTTTAGATAACTGGCTTAGGCTTGACATCTCAGGACGCTTAGCCTCTGTGATCAGGCTGAAGGGTGGTCTTCATCCAAACCCAATGCCATGTTTCTGTGAATTTGGATGACTTTGACAGAATGTCTAAAAGTCGGCCATCCTTTAACTGGTCTCGTACCAGGAAATCTCATGAAGGGTTGAAATTTGATCCGATGAATGTAAAGAGTGTTCCTCGGACGGTAGCCCTTTCGCAGATATGGAATACTCGGATGCTGCAAGGCCGGCCCTTTCTTTTTCATCGATTGTTTGTTAAGTGCGTGCAGGGCAGTGCTCGTGGTCAGAAACCTAGTCTCAAAACCTGAGATGGGACAAGCTCGGATCACGAATGAAGAAATAATACATCAGAACTACTTCCAAATCTACTACACGCAAACTTCAAAAACCCAGCAATTTTTTTACTACCCTTAAAGCCACGAAGCGTTCCATTTCTGCCGCATATGCCCTGCCAACAAAAAATGCACCCCCCCACAAAAAAAAAATAAATCTCTCCAACCTCAAAATGGCACGCCTAATTCTACATCTGAAAAAAACCCTAACCAATCCTTCCAGAATCCTAACCTCCCGATAAAAGCCCGTCTCTCATCTTCCTCGCAACAACAAAACAGGAGAAGAAACGAACTCATTTCTTCTCTTTAAACCCAAAACTCAAAAAGAATTACAAGTCAGAAATGCGAAAATCTGCTTTCAAACATGACAATTATCAGGTCCATTCATAAGTAAATCCACTATGAGCTCAACCATTCCTGTAGTTAATGTGATAATAGTTTTTTTTTTTAATATATATTAAAATAATATTTTTAAATTTTTTTAAAATATATTTTTAACATTAACAAATCAAAACCATCAAAAAACATAAAATAAAAATGTTAAGAAACATGATTTTTTAAGTTGTGAAGAATACTACACTGATCATTTGTTTACGTAGTTTTGTTGATAAATCTTTGAATATTATACGAATTTTTCATTAATGATTCACCTTATAACTTCTTTTTAGTATTTAGTAAATACAACACAACTTTTTTTTTTAATTATATACAGATATATTTATAAAAGTGAATTAGCCATTCTAAATTGTCTATGAAAGTTTTTACAATATTTAATGTACCGTTTTAAGATACATGGATTATTATATCATAAGAAGCTAAAACTTATTGAAAAACATTGTAGCTGGACACCAAAAAAAAAAATGTTCATTGAACAGTATAATAATAATTTTGTCCATTCATTCAAAAACTTAACACTAGCAATTAAGGCAGCAATTAAGGGTATTTAAATATTTTTACATGACCCATTTGTCATTACCAGATTAAATAGGAATAAATAAATAAATAAATATTTTTTTCATATTAATTATATAGTAAAACGATCAAAATACATATAAAAACAAAAATATTAAATCTAGAATCAAGAAAAAAAAATTGTCACAATAGTTTATTTTTAGTTATTTAGCCAACTTAAAAGCAATTTTATATCTAGCCAAATTAAAAAATAAAAATGTGAGAGTTTACGATATCAGTTGGAGCCTGTGTACTTTAAACGACATATACGGTGTCTCTCTGCATCCAAACATATCCTTTCATTTTATAATTGAAAGCATCATCATGTTATCTTTCATTTGGAGCAAAACATGTTAGTATTGGTAGTTTGGTTTATTGGTAGAAGTTTTTTTATTTTATTTTCTCTCTTTTCTCTAAAAATTACAATTTGACTTGTTTGTTATTGATATTTAAACTTAAATTCTTATTTTTTATTTTTTTATTTATTTTTACTCTTAACTCTTTTATAAAAGTTTTATTTATTTTTAATTTTATTTTTCCATCATAATTTACACATATTATATTTTCTAATTTCGTCCTCATTCCTTTTATTTTTTATTTTTATCCTTGTTTTAAAAGTTTTATTTGTTTTTAATTTCATCTTTTAATCTAAATTGATGGTATTATGTTTTATAATTTGACCCATTGTTTTGATTTCTATTTTTTTCTAGGCCTTTTCGGAAATGTTATTATTCTTTTAAATCTAACCTTTCAATCATAATTTTTTTTATTAATTTTGATCATTATTTTTTTATTTTTTGTCCTTTTGCTGAACTGATTTTTCTTTTCAATTTTACTCTTCAATCAAATAAAAAATTTAGTTTGTATTTGAATTTTGATCTTCATTTAGTTGATTGTTATTTTTTAAAACTATTTTCTATAATTGATTTTTTTTCAATTTCATTGTTCAATTTAATTGATTGAAAATTAGACTTTATAATTTTTTAAAATAAGATACTTCAAGACTAATGCTCTGGGTCATGAATTTAAAAAACTAACATATTTTTTAAATTTTTTGATAATTCTTATTATTTTTTTATTAGATTATTTCAATCTCAAAATCCGAGTCATGAGTTTAGCATAATATTTCAAGTTGGCTCACCCGTATTTTTTAGATTACATATTTGTCATGCTAAATCGTGTTAAGCAATACTGGTTTTTATGTTATTTTTCTATACTATTTTGTTATTTTGTATTTAATGAGTTGTGAATTAAGATACATTATTTGTTTTATTTTGAAAAAAAATATTTTTTTCTAGAGTTAACCTAATCACTTTTTTTTAAAAACTTGATTTAGCGTTCTTGTTGTTTCATGTTTTTTTTTTCTATTTAAATTAAAGCTAACTTATTCAACTTATTGAAGTCTATGATTTGAATTATGTATTTTTTTTTGTTTTAGATTACAGTGTAGTGTGTTTTTTAAAATATATTTTATTTAAAAATATATCAAAATAATATTTTTTTTCAAATGTTTATCTATTTTGACATCAAAACAATAAAAAAAATACTAAAAAATATTAATTTAAAGATTTATTAAAAAAATCATTCTTTTAAAAAATATGTTAAACCACACTTTCAAATAATATCTCAAAACATACTTGCAACAGCATAATATTATTTTTATGTAAAAAATAATTTATTTAACTTGCATCGAAATACCAAGTTTAACTCAAGACTAAATCTTAAAATATAATAAATAAATATATTTAATAGTTCGTAACTGGAAGGAATTAAACACGGTAATTGCAATCCCTTCAAGTAACAGCAGAAAATAACCTTTATTTCTTGCAAAGATTTTTCTTATATTTTCTTAAATTCTTGTCATTTAAAAATACAAGAATAAATAAATTTCGTGGATAGCTGAGATCACATTTCGATATATTTTTGAAGGGGTAAGATGTTATCGGACACATGGTTTATGTTGATGTTTTACATGTTTACGCATCAGTTATAAACCGTTAGATCCTTTCGAATGGTCGTGTCGATGCCCTGTCAAAAAAAACAACACTCTATGTCACAGACGAGTCTCGTCCAATCTTTTTTCTTATAACCCCAATAAATAAATAATAACAATAACCAAACGACCGAGAGAGGAGGAGGAAACTAAAGGGCAGAGACAAGAGACCATCTCGCCGGAGAGGGAAAGAGTGGGAATCGCTGTAACTTCGTGGCCGTTTCCGGCCACCGCATCTCCCTCCGTCGCTGCTGTAACCATGGTAATTAGTAATTTTCATTCTTTGAGACATGTGTGTTTTTTAGTCTGTTTAAAAAATCTATGCGATCGGATTTTGAACCAGAAACCCGACAGATAGTTGATATTAATATTTCATTTATTCAGAATTTGCACAAAGGAACAGGGTAGCTGAACTTTGTTGAATCTGAAATCTGCCTTGGTGTGTGCTAGTGTTTTCCTTAAAAAAGGAGAGTGAGAGAGCATAAAAATGGAATGCAACAAAGATGAGGCCACCAGAGCCAAAGAGATTGCTGAGAAGAAGTTCTCGGCGAAAGACATTGCGGGGGCAAAGAAATTTGCTCTGAAGGCCCAGAACTTGTATCCTGGACTTGAAGGGATTCCTCAGATGATGGCTACACTTGATGTGTATGTTGCTGCCGGGAACAAAATAAATGGGGAAGCAGATTGGTATGGGATACTTGGTGCAGATCCGCAAGCAGATGATGAAGTGGTGCGGAAACATTATAGGAAGCTGGCTCTTATGCTTCATCCTGATAAAAACAAGTCTATTGGAGCAGATGGTGCATTTAAGTTTATTTCCGAGGCATGGAGTTTATTGTCCGATAAAACCAAGAGGATGGCATATGACCAGAGAAGAAATGGGAAAGTATTTCAAAAGAGTTCATCTTCTTTTGGGAGTTCATCAGCAAAACCAGGGTCCAATGGGTTTTTCAATTTCACCAAATCGAGTGTGAAGACGAACAAAAGTACATCTCGAACCGGCCATTCTTCAACTCCTGCTTCATCTTATAAGACGAAACCCAATACCTTTTGGACTGTCTGTCATGGATGCAAGATGCAATACGAGTATCTCAGAGTCTATCTTAATCATAAGCTACTATGTCCTAATTGCCATGAGCCATTTTTAGCCGTTGAAATGCCACCCCCTCCTTTGCATGCTTCTAGGTCTTCTGCACCATCGAGTTCTTTTAAGCAGCAGCAGAACTCAAACCATCAAGCTGCTACTAGCAGAAACACATCTCATTCTGGAAGGAGTGATGTTGCCTCATCAAATTTGGGAGCAGGGGGATCCCGTGATCCTGATTCATATAACCAGGGTAACTTTCAGTGGGGCGCTTTCTCTAGAGCTGGTGGCTCTACAACTGCTGCTCAAGCTGTAAGTGTGGTCCAGCGGGCATATGAAAAAGTGAAGAGAGAGCGCGAGGAAGCACAGGCAGCTACAAAAAGAGAGGAGGCCATGAAGAGAAAGAATCGTGCTGCTTCAAAAAAGATGTCTAGTGCATCTTCTAATGTACATTCTAATGCTGCTAAGAGAAGAAGAGGAATGGAAGATGTTGGCCATGGAAACAACGGAAGTCCATTTACAACGGGATTTGGACGAGCTGGCACAGCTAATATATCTGGATTTAGGCAGGAAAGTTCTGAAAATATGGTGAATGGAATCACTAAGCCCTACGGCATGAGGGATGTCTCCAAGTTTGAAACTCAAACCGTACTAATGGAGAGGGCAAAGACAGACATTCGCAAGATTATAAATGAATGGAAGTCCGCTACAGTAGTTAAATCTGCCCCCGGAAAGGGGGTGGAGAATGAGAAAGCAATTGATCAGGGGAAAAATTCTTTGTCAAACCCTGACGACATAACTGAACAGAACAAGTCCGTGGATATGGAAAATGGAGTCAATGACATCAAAATTTCTCCCATCACTTCTGGCATGAAGACAGATGCTGAAACTTTGGAAACGATGTCAATAAATGTCCCAGATCCTGATTTTCACGATTTTGACAAAGATCGAACTGAAAGATGTTTTGGGGAAAACCAGGTATGGGCTGCATATGATGATGATGATGGGATGCCCCGATATTATGCTATGATCCACAGTGTAATTTCTTTGAATCCGTTCAAAATGCGGATCAGTTGGCTTAATTCTAAAACTAATAGTGAACTGGGCCTACTAAGTTGGGTTGGTTCTGGCTTCTCAAAAACTTGTGGCGATTTCAGAGTGGGCAGATATGAGATATATAACTCACTCAATTCCTTTTCACACAAGGTTAGGTGGATAAAAAGAACAGGCGGGGTAATTCGTGTATATCCGAGGAAAGGGGATGTTTGGGCTCTCTATAGGAATTGGTCCCCTGAATGGAACGAGCTGACAGCAGATGAGCTGATACACAAGTATGACATGGTGGAAGTACTTGAAGACTATAGTGAAGAACTAGGTGTAACTGTTACTCCCTTGGTAAAAGTTGCTGGTTTCAAGACTGTGTTTCACCAGCATTTGGACCCCAAGGAAGTCAGAAGGATCCCAAGGGAAGAGATGTTTCGATTTTCACACCATGTTCCCTCATACTTGCTTATGGGTCAAGAAGGTCCCAATGCTCCGAAAGGTTGCAGAGAGCTGGACCCAGCAGCTACTCCATCAGAACTTCTTCAGGTTGTGGAAGATGTCAAGGAAGAAGAGATTGTGGAGAATGGGGGAAATAAAACGGAGAGCGAAGAAAGTAATGAAGGAAAGAGCCAGTCACCTGTAACTTCGTGACCATTTCCAGCTACGGGATGTCCCTCACTGTTAACCATGGTAATTTGTAGTTCTATAATAATTGCTTCTTATTCCTTTATATTTTGAGAGTTCTGGGTTTTTAATCTGTTTGTATTTTGTTCTGTTACCTTGTTCAGTTGGATTTGGAACAGGAAAATGACGAGTGATCAAACTGATCTGATCGGCAAAATTTATTTTCTATGTTATATTTTGCTCTAATTTTTTTGTGTGTTGTATGATAGAATAACTGGCCAATTATTTTGCTATTAATAATATCTGGATTAGTGATAGCTGAATAATGCATTTTTTTTTTAATTTATTTTAAGAAGGTTAGAAATCAATATTTTTTTTCTGCAGATTATGAACTAAAATTTTGTGTGGCAAATAATGTCCTTGTAAATTAGAATTTGATTGTTTTCTTCTACATCTGTAATAATGTTATGCACATTGCACTTTAGCTTTACGAGATTATGATATATGTTGAGGATTGATTTGTGTTATTGTGATTATTGTTGTCCGCTCAGACTACATCAAGGTATCTTGCGGATATGAAAGTTGATAGATTTGAAAAGAACATTACCAAGAGATGAGCATGCCTGAAACAACCAAGAAAAAGGGAAAGGACTGTCCTGTTGGTCCTGTTCTCCTTGGATTCTTCATGTTTGTTTTCACTGGATCATGTGAGCCAAATTTCATTTAACCCTCTTTTCATTGTCTCTAAGCTTTCTTTTATTTGTCTTAGGCATGTTTATAATTTTCTCTCAACAAATCCTGATGTCCTGATTTTTAATTTTTTAAGTAATGTAATTAAACTTGCTCAATTTATGATTTCCTGAAGATTGTTGCTAGGTGAATTGGCTATTAATTTCATATTTTTTTGAATTATTTAAATGTAGTCTTCAAACATAGCAGCGTTGTGCTAGAATTGAATTTGGAGTCTGAAGATTGCCCTTGAAAATCATAAACATGGGAATTTGCCACTTTTGGATTGAAATTGTCATTTTACAATTTAATGAGTCCTGAAAATAGGGTTCATGTCCTTTCCAGTGTGGATTCTTGCATTTGCTCGTGGCGGAACAAAAACTTGATAACTATGATGCTATCTCCTTCCATTCATATTATTTTCATTCTCATCAGTCGTATTATCACGTTGGCTGGACGAGTATCTCACGACTTCTATAAACAAGTACAGTGATGTTGTGTGCCTGCATATTTCTGTTGTGAGGAACCGAAAATTTCCTAGTCGTTGATCATGTTTTTTTTTTTTTTCTTTCTAGCAGCTCTATTCAAGATAATCAGGACAGCCACCAGCGGAGGCATGGCTTAAACTGTCACTGATTTTGGGAGATGGCAGCAGTGGATGGTTGGTTGTTTCGGTTCCCTTTCCTGATAGCATGTAGGATAGATGGAGAATACTTGTGTACTAGATCAATGTTTGTCCTTCTACTGAAAGAACTCCAACGTTCGATTGAAAAACGTGCTCCTCACCATGACTGGATAATTAAAAATGTTCATTTTAGTTGTGCGTATTTCCTTATTTAAATTGAAGCTGCTTCAGAGAACTGGCTTCGGTTTGACATCCCTTAGCTTGGGTCCTCTAGCAGTCGAGCCACTACAATCAGGCTGGATTGACTTAAACAGAGGGATAGGCCCCGGCCTTGATTTTCCTGTGAACTTACTTGAATTAACATTACTGATGACAATTATTATGTCAGCATCCAGCAATTGCATTTTGTACTAGTTCTCCGGTGCTGTTACTATGTTACGAGATGACTCTATAATTATAAAGTTCTTATTTTATTTTATTTTATTTTTGTAATGCGAGTGTTTGAACTAGTTTATGTATATTTTGATTAATTTTCTGAAATCCTGAAGTTCTGAAGTTAAAGTTAATGATGGTATAAATTTGCAGTGATTTTAAAATTTATAATACTAATCTATGTTTGAACCGATGATGTTTGAGAAGTTATACATATCAGAATTATAATTAGCAGGTCTCATATCGTGAATCCCGTGAAAATTTATGAAAATCTAAAATTTTTTATCCGTGGAGCATGAATCTTGCGTACACAATCTATTAACTGCTAAGCAAAACCATGGGGTTGCTGTTTTCTACTCGCTTCACTTTAAAACCCCTTTCCTCGGGCAATTGCTTTGTGCTGTAAGCTTTTCTCTTACCCCCTAAGGGATCTTCAAACGTTATAGCACCTTTGATGTAGTTCTTCATGAGTGAACTGATAAAACGGCAGAGTTCATGTAAATTAACTAACCCATCTTCTAGCTTTAAAATAATCGACCATGCACATCACATTAGATGCTGTGCCAAATGCAGGAAATTGAGCTCTCATCATGCAAGCAAAGAGTGAGTTTTGATGGCATTTCTTAGTAGTGAAACTTCGATTCCTGCTCTTAACCCTGCTGCGGGCTGCAGACAAAATTTAGCCAAGGCAAATGTTACTCAATTGAAATTAATCAGGTGGCAATTCTGAGCGGAAGCTATCATTAGCCTGGGATTTGGGAAAAATTTTAAGGGCTCCTTCCACTTTAAAATGGACAGATCTGAACCAGTGAAATTCCATTTCAAACGTGAATTTTCAATTCAAAAGTTATTAGACAACATGTTTGTACATGAATAGATACCATTATATTAAACCCCTGGTATCGTCTACTTCATTAAAACATCCAAGGAAGCTGGTCCCGGAACAAATCAGCAGCAAAACCTTGCAGCCAACCACTAAATATGTAAAATCCGCTGCAACAACGTGCAAATATTGCCACAAGAAGTAGAGGCTAAGTTGTTGCAGTCAAGCATGGATTGAAGGCAGTGCCACATGCAATCCACTGCCGCTTTTTCCCACGTGGCACCAAACAACCAGGAACCTTGAGCCATTCCCTGCTCGCCACATTGTAACTAACTAGTCGGTTCATTTGTCTTGATCTTAGTGACAGCATGAGCAAACCTGTGTTGCCCAAGCAAGTCATCCTAACGTGCTTTCCATAGAAATCTAAGCACCATATATTTGGCATTCTGTCTACCTCCTTCCACAAGAGTGTCATCTTCTGCAGCTCCCATATGCACACGCATGTGGCTGCATTCTTTGTTAGCAAGCCAACGAGCATGATCCGCCCCCCACATTCTGCAAGTGTGGGATCACTCAGATGGAGTGGGGCTGGCATAACAAATTGCTTCCAAACCCCAGTAACCATATCATAGGACACGATCCCTTCAGGATCTGACCGCATGAAATAAAGCGTACCTCCAAGGGAAACTGCTTGTGACCGGAAGTTCAGTGATAGGGGTAGCTTTATAAAAGAGGGCATGCTTCCTGGTCGGGTCCAAGAATTTTTCAGTGAGTCGTAAACTTCATACTCTCCATCACAGCACACCCACAAGATCTTGTAGCCCCCACTGGCTGCACTGCCATTCAAAGTCATCCCCACAGCAACACGGGACCAGACCTTCACTGACCTTGGTGGCAGCTCTTTAAAAGATTGAGTCAGAGGGTTGCAGACATAGAAGTTCCTGTGACCAATGTCAAGAAAGCACACAAGACCCCCTGCAGAAGCAACTGGTAAGACAATCATCTTTGTTGGCAGGTAACTTATAGTTGGGTGATGCCACTTCTTCAAAGAAGGGTCATACATGGCTCCAGAATTCACATTTTCATGAGTGATGGTGTAAAACCAGGGGTTGGCTTGTGGAACTTGGGAACAATGCTGAGAGAAACTTCGAGAGTCAAGCAAGGAGTTCCATTTTTGACAAACCGAGCGAAAGCGGAAAAATGTAGCAATTGGAAGTCTAGCAATAACAGCTTCAAACAGGTCTTCTGGGAATTCTTTCCAAATCTCTTGTTGCATAACCTCATTTGAACTGGTAGTTCCAACTGATTTTCCTCGATTCCGCTCCTTTCGAGGTTTCTTGGAGGCTGGAGGCTTGCCAGGTTCCAACATCTTGAACCTTCTAGATTTTCCAGCCGCCATCACAAGGCTACAGTAATCATCTGCAGAGCCATCATCAAGATTGAGGACGCACCACCTGTAAAAGAGCTAAGAAATTCACACTGTGAACAGAGTGCATGGTGGTACTAACACACAAACCCAAAATAATTCAGCATAAAAATCATTACTAAAAAATAAGCAGATATCAGGTTGTGAAAAAAATATAAACACAGAGATGCTCAAAATCACAAATTGGGCTTCAACAAGCTGAAATATGCCACAGCCAGAAAATCCGGTCAAGTAAATTTCAAATGACCTACACATAATCATATTCAATCTAATGCCTGTGAGTCTAGTTCAAATGTTTATGCTTGGAAAACCAAAAACATAATAGAGGTAACAGATGCAGACATAATACAGCATTGAGATCTTGATGCCTGTACTCGAGAATTCTAAACTAAACAGCAAGCATGTTTTTTCTTTTTATCATTTTGCCAAGAAATCTACTATTTATGTTAACCACGTGTTAAAGCGGAGGAGTATAGTTAGAGAGTATCAAAACTGTAAAAAAGGGGAAAAAACCTATAAAGATCTCGTTAACAGGAAAAACTGAATCCAAAGCACACATATACATTCTTTGAACTCAGTTTTTCCTGTTGTTTATATACATATTCTCATTTTTTTCAAGAACTTCTTTGCCACATTTAATTTTTAATTTTTAATAGCAAGGAATGGCATTGCATGAATATATTCCATCTAGACAATGTATGGCATTTTCTGGTCTGTGGTTGAGCTCGCCATCTTTTCACAGTGCTTCGTCATTTCACATGAGAAGTGGGCTCTCCTATAGATATGCATGCATGCTGTAGATATTTCTGTCTTTGTCCGCAGATCCACAAGCAGCATAAAATAGCAAGATTCAAGAGTACAAGTATTGGTGGTGATGGAACCAAAAATATACAGAAGGAAGCTATTGTGAGAGACAGGAAGTTCATTCCATGTGACAATGCAAGGTAGGGACATTCGTGCCACTGTTATTTTTAAGGAGGAATTCTTAGGCGCAGTATGCTAATCAAATTGAAAGTTATGCAGGAAACATACAAGGGAGAAAACACAGAAAAAAGAAATTTTAGAGAACCAATGATTAGAAATAATAAGCAATAAAAGACGAGAAATATCACACAGATGGAGTGAGGATCAACTAGCAGAGCCAATAGATACAAGATTCTTGCATGAAAATCTAGCATATCCCATGATTCTTACTAGTAAGATCCTAATGTGAGTTCATTTTGATAAATTCTTGACTGGCTAAAGGGAAAAAAATGGAGTGATCACAAAATTTCCAAAAAATAAAACAAAAAAACAAATCACAATTATCAAAATGGACTTCTATGTAGTTCTGGTGACCTACTCAACAAAATGTCCCAAAATAAACCAGGTTCAAGCATACAAGAACGAATTAGTGCTAGAAACTAGAAACTAAATCTTCCAAACAACCTGTTTGAAGATTTCTTCAGTACCTACTCTGACATCCCAAAAGTTCCAAGCCTGAGGCGTACAAAGAAGCTTAAAATGAGTTGAGACTAGTAACCTATGCCAGCTATCATCTGCAAGATCCTAGGTTTATATTAAATCATTTCCCCTACCTTCAGCCCTATTTTACATTCAGCTCCTCTCCTGGCCTTCAACCATGGTTGTGGCATATCCCAGCAAGAATATAAACAACATCATAGAGGCTTCCCTTGTCGATAACAATATCAACCCAGGCAGTCAGAATATTGACAGAGATATGGCTAACATTTATTAACATGATAGTACAAAGCAATATTGTTAGTTTTATATTTTTTCGCACAGAAGAACGCAAATTAATCAGGAATTCCTAGGGGAAAGCATCACTGTCCAAAAATTCCATGCCATTCACAACAGGCTGGAAAAGAAAAGGAGGTCGCTCAACTGTGTTTCTAACTCCTGCCAGATTAGGATCTTGTAAGGGAAATTTAGTGACAATCACCTATATCACAATTTTAGTATGAATTGACTGCTCTTTAGACTCTGATTCCCCAAGGTGGTTGCAAGTCCAACACTGTTTCCATAGCACCAGGAAAGTTGCTAACGCCAATCCTAACTTATAAATAATAACAGAGCTCATCGCAAGAAATGAGCCTCAACTCCCAAGAATCACTTCCACGTGACCTATATGGGCATGTTCAGTGAAAATCTTAAGATGCGACAGAATGACAAAAGCACTCTTAAATCAATTGATGCAGGGGATGCAAGTCTCCTGGGGCAAGCGCCAATATCTCAAATCCAAACACGTAAGTTTAATGACATTTTTAATCCAATCCCAAAAGTAAATATGGAAAATCCAAGCATCTCTTCACATGCAAACTGAGAGATAAAAAGAAAAATCTTAGCAGCAAAAGGTGTTACAGTTTTTTGTGACTTTTAGCTATAAGAGGACCTCGATTGCAAGCATGTTCGCAAATATATTTGAAAAGAAAAAACACAGGAAACAAAATCAACAACGCCCTTGGTGATTTTTCATACACGATAATTTGATTCTCGAGAAGCAAATTGGACAGTATGCAACTCTCTATAATTCATTCGATTCCCCGTGATTTATTCTTTCACTCTTATCATTCTCGGGAGAACCATGAACATGAGAACATGAGGGGTGATCAGGCTAAATTTAAATTCTTAAACCGATGCCACCACAAAACAGGAAAAAAAAAAAACACAGAATTTATGCATGATTTCAAGACCCATTAAGAATCTAGTGAAGGATCCAATACCTGAAATCCTATGTTCGTAATTTACCACAACTTAACAAGTACTATAAAAATCACATAAGAATGAATCATTTCTGTTTTCTCAAAGAACAGATTTAAAAGCTTTCCTGAAACAGGGGAGGACGTTGAACAGTGAAATGAACCAAAAAAGAAACATAACTGCTAAGAGCTTGAGACTGTCCGTACCAAAACCAAACAATTGGACAGACTAAGAGAGATATTTGACGGAAACATAACAACAAGTTCTAAAAGCCAAGACGAAACAATGTTAAGAGTAAAATTATTATTATTATTAAAGTAACCTTAAAGCCAAGGGGGGAAAAAGCAGAATACCTAAGTAGCAAATGAAGTGAAATTTAAGAAAAAGGAAGAAATGATAGGTCGTAGTGGAGCAGACAGAGAGGAAGAAATAAAAATCAAGAAATGAAAGAGATCTACAGAGAGACCTGTTGTTGTTGTTTTGTTGTTGGTTGTGAAAGTGAAGGAGTTGAAGAGAATCAAAGGGAGGGAGAGGAGAGCCGTAGAGATTGAAAAGGTCTACCTCAATTGAAATTAATCAGGTGGCAATTCTGAGCGGAAGCTATCATTAGCCTGGGATTTGGGAAAAATTTTAAGGGCTCCTTCCACTTTAAAATGGACAGATCTGAACCAGTGAAATTCCATTTCAAACGTGAATTTTCAATTCAAAAGTTATTAGACAACATGTTTGTACATGAATAGATACCATTATATTAAACCCCTGGTATCGTCTACTTCATTAAAACATCCAAGGAAGCTGGTCCCGGAACAAATCAGCAGCAAAACCTTGCAGCCAACCACTAAATATGTAAAATCCGCTGCAACAACGTGCAAATATTGCCACAAGAAGTAGAGGCTAAGTTGTTGCAGTCAAGCATGGATTGAAGGCAGTGCCACATGCAATCCACTGCCGCTTTTTCCCACGTGGCACCAAACAACCAGGAACCTTGAGCCATTCCCTGCTCGCCACATTGTAACTAACTAGTCGGTTCATTTGTCTTGATCTTAGTGACAGCATGAGCAAACCTGTGTTGCCCAAGCAAGTCATCCTAACGTGCTTTCCATAGAAATCTAAGCACCATATATTTGGCATTCTGTCTACCTCCTTCCACAAGAGTGTCATCTTCTGCAGCTCCCATATGCACACGCATGTGGCTGCATTCTTTGTTAGCAAGCCAACGAGCATGATCCGCCCCCCACATTCTGCAAGTGTGGGATCACTCAGATGGAGTGGGGCTGGCATAACAAATTGCTTCCAAACCCCAGTAACCATATCATAGGACACGATCCCTTCAGGATCTGACCGCATGAAATAAAGCGTACCTCCAAGGGAAACTGCTTGTGACCGGAAGTTCAGTGATAGGGGTAGCTTTATAAAAGAGGGCATGCTTCCTGGTCGGGTCCAAGAATTTTTCAGTGAGTCGTAAACTTCATACTCTCCATCACAGCACACCCACAAGATCTTGTAGCCCCCACTGGCTGCACTGCCATTCAAAGTCATCCCCACAGCAACACGGGACCAGACCTTCACTGACCTTGGTGGCAGCTCTTTAAAAGATTGAGTCAGAGGGTTGCAGACATAGAAGTTCCTGTGACCAATGTCAAGAAAGCACACAAGACCCCCTGCAGAAGCAACTGGTAAGACAATCATCTTTGTTGGCAGGTAACTTATAGTTGGGTGATGCCACTTCTTCAAAGAAGGGTCATACATGGCTCCAGAATTCACATTTTCATGAGTGATGGTGTAAAACCAGGGGTTGGCTTGTGGAACTTGGGAACAATGCTGAGAGAAACTTCGAGAGTCAAGCAAGGAGTTCCATTTTTGACAAACCGAGCGAAAGCGGAAAAATGTAGCAATTGGAAGTCTAGCAATAACAGCTTCAAACAGGTCTTCTGGGAATTCTTTCCAAATCTCTTGTTGCATAACCTCATTTGAACTGGTAGTTCCAACTGATTTTCCTCGATTCCGCTCCTTTCGAGGTTTCTTGGAGGCTGGAGGCTTGCCAGGTTCCAACATCTTGAACCTTCTAGATTTTCCAGCCGCCATCACAAGGCTACAGTAATCATCTGCAGAGCCATCATCAAGATTGAGGACGCACCACCTGTAAAAGAGCTAAGAAATTCACACTGTGAACAGAGTGCATGGTGGTACTAACACACAAACCCAAAATAATTCAGCATAAAAATCATTACTAAAAAATAAGCAGATATCAGGTTGTGAAAAAAATATAAACACAGAGATGCTCAAAATCACAAATTGGGCTTCAACAAGCTGAAATATGCCACAGCCAGAAAATCCGGTCAAGTAAATTTCAAATGACCTACACATAATCATATTCAATCTAATGCCTGTGAGTCTAGTTCAAATGTTTATGCTTGGAAAACCAAAAACATAATAGAGGTAACAGATGCAGACATAATACAGCATTGAGATCTTGATGCCTGTACTCGAGAATTCTAAACTAAACAGCAAGCATGTTTTTTCTTTTTATCATTTTGCCAAGAAATCTACTATTTATGTTAACCACGTGTTAAAGCGGAGGAGTATAGTTAGAGAGTATCAAAACTGTAAAAAAGGGGAAAAAACCTATAAAGATCTCGTTAACAGGAAAAACTGAATCCAAAGCACACATATACATTCTTTGAACTCAGTTTTTCCTGTTGTTTATATACATATTCTCATTTTTTTCAAGAACTTCTTTGCCACATTTAATTTTTAATTTTTAATAGCAAGGAATGGCATTGCATGAATATATTCCATCTAGACAATGTATGGCATTTTCTGGTCTGTGGTTGAGCTCGCCATCTTTTCACAGTGCTTCGTCATTTCACATGAGAAGTGGGCTCTCCTATAGATATGCATGCATGCTGTAGATATTTCTGTCTTTGTCCGCAGATCCACAAGCAGCATAAAATAGCAAGATTCAAGAGTACAAGTATTGGTGGTGATGGAACCAAAAATATACAGAAGGAAGCTATTGTGAGAGACAGGAAGTTCATTCCATGTGACAATGCAAGGTAGGGACATTCGTGCCACTGTTATTTTTAAGGAGGAATTCTTAGGCGCAGTATGCTAATCAAATTGAAAGTTATGCAGGAAACATACAAGGGAGAAAACACAGAAAAAAGAAATTTTAGAGAACCAATGATTAGAAATAATAAGCAATAAAAGACGAGAAATATCACACAGATGGAGTGAGGATCAACTAGCAGAGCCAATAGATACAAGATTCTTGCATGAAAATCTAGCATATCCCATGATTCTTACTAGTAAGATCCTAATGTGAGTTCATTTTGATAAATTCTTGACTGGCTAAAGGGAAAAAAATGGAGTGATCACAAAATTTCCAAAAAATAAAACAAAAAAACAAATCACAATTATCAAAATGGACTTCTATGTAGTTCTGGTGACCTACTCAACAAAATGTCCCAAAATAAACCAGGTTCAAGCATACAAGAACGAATTAGTGCTAGAAACTAGAAACTAAATCTTCCAAACAACCTGTTTGAAGATTTCTTCAGTACCTACTCTGACATCCCAAAAGTTCCAAGCCTGAGGCGTACAAAGAAGCTTAAAATGAGTTGAGACTAGTAACCTATGCCAGCTATCATCTGCAAGATCCTAGGTTTATATTAAATCATTTCCCCTACCTTCAGCCCTATTTTACATTCAGCTCCTCTCCTGGCCTTCAACCATGGTTGTGGCATATCCCAGCAAGAATATAAACAACATCATAGAGGCTTCCCTTGTCGATAACAATATCAACCCAGGCAGTCAGAATATTGACAGAGATATGGCTAACATTTATTAACATGATAGTACAAAGCAATATTGTTAGTTTTATATTTTTTCGCACAGAAGAACGCAAATTAATCAGGAATTCCTAGGGGAAAGCATCACTGTCCAAAAATTCCATGCCATTCACAACAGGCTGGAAAAGAAAAGGAGGTCGCTCAACTGTGTTTCTAACTCCTGCCAGATTAGGATCTTGTAAGGGAAATTTAGTGACAATCACCTATATCACAATTTTAGTATGAATTGACTGCTCTTTAGACTCTGATTCCCCAAGGTGGTTGCAAGTCCAACACTGTTTCCATAGCACCAGGAAAGTTGCTAACGCCAATCCTAACTTATAAATAATAACAGAGCTCATCGCAAGAAATGAGCCTCAACTCCCAAGAATCACTTCCACGTGACCTATATGGGCATGTTCAGTGAAAATCTTAAGATGCGACAGAATGACAAAAGCACTCTTAAATCAATTGATGCAGGGGATGCAAGTCTCCTGGGGCAAGCGCCAATATCTCAAATCCAAACACGTAAGTTTAATGACATTTTTAATCCAATCCCAAAAGTAAATATGGAAAATCCAAGCATCTCTTCACATGCAAACTGAGAGATAAAAAGAAAAATCTTAGCAGCAAAAGGTGTTACAGTTTTTTGTGACTTTTAGCTATAAGAGGACCTCGATTGCAAGCATGTTCGCAAATATATTTGAAAAGAAAAAACACAGGAAACAAAATCAACAACGCCCTTGGTGATTTTTCATACACGATAATTTGATTCTCGAGAAGCAAATTGGACAGTATGCAACTCTCTATAATTCATTCGATTCCCCGTGATTTATTCTTTCACTCTTATCATTCTCGGGAGAACCATGAACATGAGAACATGAGGGGTGATCAGGCTAAATTTAAATTCTTAAACCGATGCCACCACAAAACAGGAAAAAAAAAAAACACAGAATTTATGCATGATTTCAAGACCCATTAAGAATCTAGTGAAGGATCCAATACCTGAAATCCTATGTTCGTAATTTACCACAACTTAACAAGTACTATAAAAATCACATAAGAATGAATCATTTCTGTTTTCTCAAAGAACAGATTTAAAAGCTTTCCTGAAACAGGGGAGGACGTTGAACAGTGAAATGAACCAAAAAAGAAACATAACTGCTAAGAGCTTGAGACTGTCCGTACCAAAACCAAACAATTGGACAGACTAAGAGAGATATTTGACGGAAACATAACAACAAGTTCTAAAAGCCAAGACGAAACAATGTTAAGAGTAAAATTATTATTATTATTAAAGTAACCTTAAAGCCAAGGGGGGAAAAAGCAGAATACCTAAGTAGCAAATGAAGTGAAATTTAAGAAAAAGGAAGAAATGATAGGTCGTAGTGGAGCAGACAGAGAGGAAGAAATAAAAATCAAGAAATGAAAGAGATCTACAGAGAGACCTGTTGTTGTTGTTTTGTTGTTGGTTGTGAAAGTGAAGGAGTTGAAGAGAATCAAAGGGAGGGAGAGGAGAGCCGTAGAGATTGAAAAGGTCTACAAGCTGACCAATGAATTGCCTAAGCATGGCCAGCTCTTCTTCCATGCTACGGCGTATTCCGCCACTCACGACGGCCGCCACCACCAACACCGCCCCTACCCACACCAATACCACCGCACACGCACCACCCCCTTTTGTCTTCCTCTCTTTTCCTCACTCTCTTCTCTATAGTGTTTACGAATGCTCTTTCCTTCCTCTGGGTTGGCCAGTAGGCGTCAGAAACAGAACTGGCCCGTTTTATAATCGATTGTTGTTTTTTTTTCCTCTCTCTTGTGGTTATTGTAAAGTAATTATTTCTAACCCGCACGCAATTATCAAAACAAAAACGGTCGCTTGCAGGAAACACAACGCTCTTTGGCAGAGTTTTTTTTTTATTCGACCGTGATTTTTTTAAAAAATATTCTTTAGTTTAAATTATTTTTTAAAACATTTTAATATGATAATATTAAAATAAGTTTTTTAAAATAAAAAATATTATTTTAATATATTTCTAAATAAAATATAATTTCTTCCACAATTTCAACCTCTAATTTTCTGTGTCTCCTTTTGTACGGATTATCTTTAACCTTCTTTTTTCGTACTTTCCTTTTTAGCCCTCGTCTCTTTATCTCTTGGTTATTTGGTAATTGGCACCTGGGTTTGGTTGCTTGTGCTTCCGGATTTGGGATTTTGTTTTTTTTGTTGAAATTATTGTTTTCTTTGTTTTTTATCGGCTTTGCCGATAATAATTTGTGTAAACTATATTCTTATCTTTATAGATTGATTGATGTTCTAATAATGCTACCCTATTATTTTAAAATTTCCTAACTTCGTGCTGTATTTTTTAAAAGCTTTCAATTCTACCCCCTTTACAAGAAAATAACGCACAAAAAGCTCATTTTGTTCGTAGTTTATTTTACTTCTCTCTCATCTTCCTCTTAGATCTCATTAATGCAACAATTTCTCACAAAAAATGTTGGAAAGTAGAAAGGTCTAAAACATCATATTCAAAAGTAAATTACTTAACTTTTAGGGGTAAAATTGGTACTTCTTGAAAACTAGGGATAAAATTAGTAGACTCAAACTACAGGGATAGAAGTGGAGTATTGATGGGGTTATAGGGGTAAGATTGGACATTTGTGAAAGGGAAGAGGATAACATCGGTAGATTATAAAGGGTAGAAGTGAAACGTGATGAGCTCGACATATAATTCAGTCGCCATGTTTTTTTAACATTTTGCATGTTAGGCCAATTTTTGAAAATCAAAGGTTAGTCACGTGACTAGAATTGACTGCTAATTTCTTAAACGTCTAAAGACTTGTGTTGAATGGTTGATATTTGAAAATTTGTCAAGAAATGGGGTACAATCCTAGGGGTCAAGCAATTAGATTACCATGAGAAACTTATAAAGGGATTGAGTTAAAAAAATAAAATAAAATAGAGGAATAAGTGATAGATTCTCAAACTAAAAGGACCTGAACTAAATAAGAGCTTACTTGAAGACTCTAGTCAAAAATAAGTCATTTACTACATTTGAAATCGATGAAGATTTTATTCAGTGGGACATGATCCGGCTAAGAAAGGAACACGTATACTTAATTTGACATTGCATTGGGCTGCTGCTCATTAAAGTATTTTTTAAATTGATTTTTATTTAAAAAATATCCAACTTACATTTTTTAGATATTATTAGATAGTTTTAACGTAGAAAATAAAAAAATAAAAAAATTATTTTAATATATTTAAAATAAAAAATATTATACATTACATAACAAACACATAACCACAATACTAATGCGCAAAGTGCATGAACATAATCTATTATTTTTATTTTTATTTTTATTTTATGAAAATATTTGGACTTTCTACTTATAATTTTTTTATTTTATTTTTTGGTAAATTTTATTATTTCACCATTTTCATATGCACTCAATATTCCTCAAAATTTGGCCAGGTCCGGGAGGGAGAATGATGCTATAGAAAGAACGTTTTAAGTATTTCCAGTCTCACCGGACAATACCGAACACTTTATTCCTCAACAAATCAATTAAGGGCATCACTGTGAAAGGATAAATCATTGGTTTTTTTATTGTATGATATCTTCAGTTTGAGATTATAATAGTGGTTATTTTTAATTATTAAATAATATATTTGATTTTTAAAAAATTATTTTTAATAATAACATATTAAAATAAAAAATATTTTTTAATAAAAAACTCAAATTTATATAAGAGCATCCATATAGGATACTCACTTGCGCCAGTCTTCCACGTGCGGCAAGTGTGAACACGGGGACTATTATGGTGATTCGACAAGAAGACCGAACCCAAAAACCTTTATGAAGCTTTTTTTTTATTATTGGTAAAAAGAAAATCAACGGCTGAGGTCACATGTCTCCTCGAGGCATTTTCTTTAATTCTCCTTCCCTTTCTCCTGTCCACGCACTCAGCATGATTGTCCCTCCACTTTTTTCCCGTTTTATGATGACTTTGTTAGAATTACGAAAGTACCTGCTTTGATAATAAAAATATATATATACGCACGAGATAATGATGTATCCTGTGAGTAATCATCACCACTCTCTCCCACCCATTATTTCCTCTCTCTTTTTATTTCTTGTCAACACCCGTCATTTTTTATGGAATATTTGAATGAATTCTAATACATATTGATATTAAAAATAAATATTTTAAAAATAATTATTATCACACTATTGAATATCTTATTATTTAATAATTACTATAACTATTTGAAAATATAGTAATTTTTGTTTTTTAAAAATATTAAATTCATATTTTTTATGATTTTAATATATTAATATCAATATATATATATATAAATACCTTTAAAAAACAGTTTAGATCACGATAACACATGGTATTTAGAATATTTCAATGATTTTTTTAAAATATTTAAATTAATTTATCCTAGATTTCAGATTTAATTACTCCTTTATTGTATTTGAGTCATGTTATTTGGTTATTATTTTAAAATAAAACAGAAAGAAATAATGAAAATAAAAAACATGTTTATTTTATATTTTCACAAAATCTTTTTATATGACTCTCTTTTTATTTTAAAGTTTGAGACTTCCAACCAAGTGCTAGCCTGTGACCTAATGGTGGCCGTTCACAGGTAAGATGTCACAGATATCGGGAATAAATCTCAACTTCGAAGTCATGTAAGTGGCAAACGATGCATCGACAGCCTAACGTATGGTCACAGCCCAGACGGCATTAAATTATTGTTGCTTCAACGTATAAAACTCCAACAATGCATCCCTTTTCTCCTGCTAGGTTAATCTCTTCATCTCTAATTTTCCTCTCATGATTATGAATTGAAAACTCAGTAAGATGCAAGAAAGAATTATAGATGAAATTGGGTTCAAGTTATTGAAAGAAAATAGACTAGTCAGGATCAGAATGTGCCCAGGACATGCATTTGAAAGTGATTCAATTAAAAGAATCAGGATAATTATATTGCTCGGTCTCAATCTGTATTTTCCTCCCTAATTTTCTTTTATTTGATATTATTTAAATAATCATGTTGATTCTTCAACTTATGGCGCCGTGGATTGACGGATAAGTTTTTTTTTTTCGTTCTTTACCTGGATCTTCTTCTTCTAAAAACATATCAATGAGATAAGATAATAACTCATGATTTTCTGCTTTAATCAGCCATTAAATTTGAAGGTATATGGGTCTAATAAGTTATTAATTTTATTATTTTTAGGTTTAGTCAAACACCAAACTTATAATTTTTTAAACTTTGAAGAAATCTTTAGCTTCATAATTACTCTAATAAGTTAGAGATATTTTATTTTTTCACTTGAATTCTCTTCTTCTAAAAAAATATCATACAATAAGATAATAACTCAATATCTTCGAATTCAACTAAGCTTTAAGCTCAAATATATATGTGGATATAATAAACTATCAATCTCATCATCTTCAAGTTCAGTTAAACATTAAATTTATAATTTTTTTAACTCTGAAATTTTTTTAGCTTCATGATAGTTTTAATAAGTTAAATATTTTTTATTATGATTAATCAAGAATAATTTATTCTTTAATTAGTTAAAGATATTTTATTATGATGAATTAAAAATATATTACTTTTATTTTGTATTTTTTTAAAAAAAAAAATATAGCCTGATAGGCTATAAAAAAAGAACTATGGTACCTCTTCAAAGGTAAAAAAAAAAAATTCACTTCTTATTTTACATTTATTGTTAGTATGGTTGTATTGTTTTTTAAATAATAATTATTTAAAAATTAAAAAATTTCTAAATTTATAAAATATCAAATATTATTCATGAGCGACTTTGACTAGAAAAAACGGTTCAGGTCAGCAAAATTAAAAACTTAGCACTCAAGCATTCTGAATTCATGCGAACCTCATCATGGATGAAAAACTTGGTGGGGGTACCTTAGCAACTCAAGGATTCATAATTGATTTTTAAAGATTAAAATGAAGTCTTGCTTTGATGTAGACATAACCACATGAAAAATCCTCTCGGTGCAAGTTTTCCATGATCAAGATAATTAGTCAGAACTATTAATTATTCGTAAAGTGGACTGTCAGATATTGCAATTTTATTGGGGGAAAAAAAAGAATTTCGTAGATGTATCAAAAGCATGGATTTTTCTGAGTTTTGGTAAAAAAAAGGCCAGATTACCGTTGAATAAAAGAAATTTTTGCAAGACCGGTCGGTTGGTGAATCACTGGTCTCCATCTCAACACTCAGATACTGCTGCCTTTTGGCAGCGATATGGACTTTTAACTTTGTTGTAGACATTTTGTATTCTTATCCAAATGAAAAATGAGGATAAATATTATTTAGTCATGGTGTATGTAAATAGTTCACACACCCACAAACGTATGCACATTAGCCATTCAACCCCTCGTTCAATCACGGCTTGTAATTTTTTTTAACAAATTGTATCAAATATAAAATCTATCTCCAACAATTTTTTTATATGAAAAAAATTCAAAATATAAATCAAGAGGTATATTCGAGTATTTAATTAAATAAATTGATAATCATTTATTTAAATAAATAAATACAAATGTTAACAATAACTAAAAGAAAAAAATTAGAGAGATTGAAAATGAATGTTGGTCAAAATATTTAATCATACAAAATAAAATATTTATCTAATTATATTTATTGAATTTGTTTATTTAAATCAACAAAAGACAATAAAATATAGAAACATAAATGAAATTGTTTGAATAAACTCACATCCTAAAAAAAAATATTATGGATAGTAGAATATATAAAAAACATTATTTAAAAATGAATATTTTTATTTTAAAAATTAAAGTTCATTTTTATAAAACAAAAAAATATATAGATAAATTAAAATAATATATTCAAAACTCAAACATAAACAAAACAAATTTTTAAAAAACTTCTATCTAAAAAAGTACAAAACTCTTTAGCAAAAATAAGGTCGTGAGATTGAAATAAACTCGTGGAAAAGAAGTCAAACATAATCACAAAACTAGTACAGAAAAAAAAATAACACAGAACAATAAGATTGTAAAAAAAATGAGAAAAAAAAGAAGATGTTGGATAATAATAACTTTTTAAATCTGTAAATCGAGTCATTGGATTGGAAGTACTACAAATATAAAAAATACAAAGTCAAATATTTAACAAATTAAATATTAAAAAACAAAACCATGAAAAAAAATCAATTATACAAAATGATCTAAAAAAAATATAATTAAAAAACAAGGATGAAAATAAAAGAAAAATAGAGGGCAAACAAAAATTTCCTATCAAAAGGTTAAATTGAATTGAAAAATAATATTGTCAAAAAAGAAAAACAAATTAAAAAAATAGAAGTTAAATTGTAAAAAATAAAACAATATAACCTTTAACAGGAAGACAAACAAAAAGTACCTCTAAAAGCAAACCTTGGATTTTTAGTCTTTTATAAGGTCATAAGGTCAATAATGTATTTTAATTTTACATGAAAAGAGAAAAAAAAATTATTGGCCAACAACCTTATATTTTTTTTTACTATAGTAGTAAGGCAATATTATTGTTATTTAAAATTCTATAAAAGGTATAAAAAAAAACTCCTTCGTCAACAACTCTAAATTTTGTTGATATTGAGGATAAAGATATGATTTTTTTTGTCACAAAAATCTAACAAAAACCAATATATCCTTGATAATCTTCCAACAATTTAATAAGTCTGTAAAAAAAAAATCAAAACACCCCATCTTCAAGGCTTTTTTTTTCCACCAGAGGATAAAAGTATAATTTTATTGTAGCAATCAATGGTAAATTGTGTTTAGTGCTCTAATGAAGGTCCTTTTATCCTATATATTTAATATCATTCTTGAGAGATAATGTCCTTTTATCCTATATATTTAATATCATTCTTGAGAGATAATGGTGCCCTTTATATGACAGAAAAGAAAAAAAAAGAAAATTATTAATAATAATTTAACCATCATACATTATTACGTGTCATATCATAAAAAGAAGGATACAATGAAGTTTTAAAAGGCACAATAAAAAATTATTTTTGAACATTATGTTATGTTGCACGCGTCATCCAAATATCATAGACATCACTTACTTATCAGTGTGTAATAAGCATGTAATAACATTTTTCTTGAATAAAAAAAATCAACACAAAAAATACCAAAACACCTCCCATAACTTTACTAAATATAAAAAATAAAACCCGTGTGGAAGTATAAAAGCAAACCTTATTGTTTTAGTCTCTTCTATGGTCAATAGTGTATTTTAATTTTATACAAAAAAGGGAAAAACCAAAAAAAATCTTGGCTTTTTGGCTAATAACCCAATTTTTTTTTTAATCATAGGGGTAAGGAAATATTATTATTGTTTAAAAGTTTATGAAAAGTAAAAAAAGGTACTCTCCGTGAACAACTCTAAAATTTGTTGACCTTGAGAGTGAAGATGTGATTTTATTGTACTAAAAATTTGAAAAAAATCAGCGTGTCCTTGACAATCTTGTAACGAATTAATAAGCTTTTTTTTTTAAAAAAAAAAAGAGGTTAGAAAACAATTTACTATGACAGTGTTTAGAATTATGATAGTGATTATTTCTTTTCATTATGTATATTTGTTTTTAGTATAGTAACAAGTTTTACAAGGCCTGAAGACATTATAATATATAGTAACAAGTTTTACAAGACATTATAATAAAAAATCATGTCTTTTAATATTATAATTGTTAATAAAATTATATGATTATTAATGAAACTATTATATTTTAAATTAAATTGAATAGTTATTATTTAATTTTATCTCAAAAGTAAAAAATATTAAAATTAATTATAAAAATTAAAGAAATTAATTTAAAAATAGAATTAATCTCACTAACATATTAAATATCATATTTTGATATTATAAATATCCATATAATAGTATTAGAAAGTCCAATAGAAAAACCTATTTACTATGACTTTTGCTTAATTTACTCTATAACAAGAACATATATTTATAAACACTTAAGATGAAATATTTCTCTTGGATGTGTGGTAAATATTTTTTTCATTTTTATTTATTTGCAAACTATAAAGACAGCTCTCCTATATTGTTTTTATTGGCATATAAATCTGGGATAGGAAATCCCTAAAGTAATCAAGCTCATATAAATATCAAAATAATTTAAAATTATATATAAAAACTATTTTTAAAAAATAAAAAAATAAAAATAATTAAAAATAATTTTTAAACGCAAAAACAAAAACTTCCTACATCGGGGGAAGGTTCTGATCTGCAGCAATGAGGTTCTGTCAAAACCAAGAGGAAGGGATGCGCGGGTAGTCTTCTCAACGACCAGGGAAGAGAAGCTCTTTGATTTTTTATTGGTGGGTGTATGCATCATGGCTCATCATGATCATCATCATGGACTCCCTTCTTTTACGTGTGCAATCCGCTTTTTGCCGTGTCTGATCCTTTTTTTTTTTTTTTGAAGTCTCAGACTTCAGAGAGGCTTCATATTTGCTATCCTTGAGAGTAACCCAAAAAACCATTATAATTGCTTTGATTTTTCTTTTATATATGAAATGGGGCATTTGCCTGATTGTTAAAAGGGGTTCTCCGCGTGGGATAGGCCATGATGTTCTGATTGCTTGACATTGTTGTTAGGTATTCATGTTTGTTTGCAAGCTTCATTACTGCCATTGTAACCGAGAGTTTGATTAAAGAAAGAGATCGCCACCACGCCCATGAAATGACTTGCACAGTGCCTTTCGGCTCCCACGACTGCTCCGGGAAACATTAAGGATTCTTCTTCAACGGGCCTGAAAATATAACGTAGAGATCAAACCCAGTTCCTAAAGCAATTCCGAGTGTGTGTGTGTATTAGTTATTTAAAAAAGTTTAGTAATACGAGTAACAAGTTTGAATTTGATTTTAGCAGATTCAATTTTAAGAACTCAAAAAAAAGAAATTAATAAAAAATTTAATTTCATTGCATAATTGCATTACATTAGTGATTAAATTACACATCAAGAAACCATCTAGGTGGTGGTCAAGTGGTAAGGATTTGGGATTAAGGGGTTTGCTCCCTCTATGATCTCAGGTTCGAATCCTTGATTACTCATATAATAGCTACTGGAGGCTTATATGGTCGTTAACTTCAGAGCCCGTGGAATTAGTCGTGGTGCACGTAAGCTGGCTCGGACACCCACGTTAATCTAAAAAAATTACACACCAAGGCCCGGGATGAAGTCCCAGAGGCCACATGGGTAGATCAAGAAGGCCTGTGTATTGCATAGCTGAGCGGAGATTCATGTTGAATGATGCTCCCACCCGCTGAACTATTTGGAGCCCAACTTGACTTACGGTGAAACCCTTAAAAGTCCACCAAAGTAAAATGGATTTGACTTTGGGCTTTTAAGCATGATTTAAACGTCCTACCGAGGCCTGCGCTTGATAATCGAAAATTCTACATGATTGAAAACAGCGGATAATAGTTAAATTAGACAGGTGACTCGTTTTTTTGCCGTGGCCCAAGCTGACTTTTTTATTAGATTAAAAAAAAGAATGTTCTAGCACTAGTCGCATGTTTCGAATAAGATAAAAAAAAATCCTGATTTGAGTTCCGAACCTACTAGTTCCAATAAAATTATTTCATTTAATGATATATAAAAACATCAATAACAATAAATTAATCAATTTTTTTAATAAAAAATAATAATAATGACCTATTATTTACCAATAATATATTTAGGGATGATAATAAATATTTATGGGTCAAATTTCTTGATATTTATATGGTACTTATTATTCATAAGATATGTATATATCATATTATATTAAAAAAATAAATATTATACAAATATATTCATATTATATAAATATATATTTCATGTTAGGTTTGGACGGATTTTAAGTAGGATTTGATAATACCTGTACCTTATTCATTATCTATCAATAGCAAAAAAATCCTATTTATTTAGATAGGTTGGTATCCATCAATTTTCGAGTTAAATTAATTTCCATATCCTGCCACGCCGGTGTGAGGACCTAAACTTTGATATTGAACAGTTCCTTTAGCTGTATCAAATGAGTTAAAAATTTAATTTGGACATCACAAATTAATTAATTTCACTGTGTAGTAAAGGGACGGCTCGTTTTATTTCATACATCAAACCAATAAACTTTTATATGAGCAGACATGTTAAAAAGACATAAAAACTTGCATGTTCCTCTCGACTTGACGATAAAGACCTTTTCTGTTTTTTTGAGAATGATAAGAACATATACTTCGTATTCTCTTTAATGATTCGAATCCTCAGACGAGGGAACTCCCGTAATTAAATTTTATAGCAAAAAATAAAAAAAAGATATTAGCATGTATTATAATTTCAAAAGTCAAAACATTATTGAATTCCCCTAATAATAAGAATTTAGTCAAATACAGGTAAAGAAAGAGGTTCTGATACCCCACTCTTATCTCACAACGACAAGACTCAAAAACTCAAGGATATTAGGTGGTGCATATGCAAGCGATACATCTGCTATAATTAGGAGTAGAAAAATAAAGTGCGTGTATATATATATATAAAGAAAAAGGCAGCCATTTACTGGTGCGCAAGGCAATTGCAGGTGGGCTTGGGAGCTGTGATGGTGAAATGCCAGAGGATTCAAGGAAGGGCTTGGGAGCTGTGATGGTGAGATGCCAGAAGATTCAAGAAAGCACTTGGGCTGGGGAAAATCCCATCGCATCACAAGGCTAATTCGGCATTTGGTTTTGACCGCTTGACATCACCTAATGCAAACGAGGTTAGGTGACTTGCAATTTATATTTGTGTGATAACAGTATTAAAAACATCCCAAAATTAAATCCTCCATCTCCCATTACTGGTCAGTACGGAGCTTGGATCGGCCACCCGCCCCACTCTACACCCATTGCCCAGTACATTAACTAGTAGAATATACTACACTACACAGTATGTGTAGAGAGAGAGAGAGAGAGAGAGAGATAGAGAGAGAGAGAGTCAACCCACTATGAAATCTTCACTGCTTGCGCTCAGGATCTGTCTCATCGCACCGCAGCACCTGCTTATGAATAGGAAACAGCTTTACGGCCACAGCTGGAGATCCCACCTCATTGCATTAAATGGGCTGGGCCTGGACCACACTTGAACAAGTATCCAGTTAATGGGTGATAAAAAAAGAAAAGAAAGAGTGCTCCCCCACAACGAGATGCCCTCTCTTTGAATATATTTGTTATATTTCTCTTTCTTGTATGTGACTAGAGCATATAACGCTTTGGATACAAACCACTTCCTCCACTTGCAAAATGCGTACCTCCCACCACTCCAATTCCTCTCCTTTTCTATCCTCTTTTTTTTAAAAAAAAAATAATAATAATTCTTTCCTGGTCAATGTCTTGATGTTGCTTAACCTTTTCGGCCCCCAAAAATACTAGGAAAAAAAGTGTTAGTAGAAAAAGAAAATGCAATAATCAATCACCTCCAATCCTTCTCTATGCTATTGGCTTTGCCCATCATCCACTCCACCTCACACAACTTGCTGGTGATGCTCTCAGCTATAACAAAATACTCCTCCGTCTATGGTTAATCTGAAGTTTAAATTTCACTCTCTCTAACATTGAAGCTATTTGAGAATTCCTAACTCCCAGGCACATAGATTTAATACAAACATATGGTAGAGTGGTTACTCATCCCATCCCTGTACCTAATTTTGTTCTCATCGATCTTTCAAGAAGGAAAAGGATGTCTCCTTCATACCCCCTACATGTTACGCGTACGGTTCTTGGCACTGGCCAGCCTTTTCAGGCTGCGGGAATTATTTCTGAGTTGCCTATTTTAGCAGAGGATAATACTGTGGACAAAACGCCACATCTAAACACATGTACCAGAGTTAACACGTCAGCTTTTTTATTTTTTTACATGATTTTTTTAAGATATTTTTCATTGAAACGCATTAAAATATATTCTCATTCTTTTCTCTTTTTTTGTACTTTTAAAACAATTATCCAACACTATGGGGTGACATTTGTAGCGATAATTTGCAATTCTTCTAAACGATTGCTAAAGTTTGGGCATCGATAATCCAGACAGGTAAAACTTTCGGGATTTTGAATTTTTAAATTACTGACGCCGAATTTAAAGTATAGTACAAAAAAAGGGGGCGCGGGGGTAGTAGCAGAGAAAAAAAAAGGAAAAAAGACCTCCTTGGTACAAAAAAGAAAAAAGAAAAAGTAGCCCTCGATTTCTCCGATATACCCTCTCTATATACAAGAAACCAAGGAGGAAACAAAATTCTTGTGCGCTATCAACCGGCCATAACCAAAGTTAGGTTAGCCTTTAAAATTAAAATAGAGTAAGGATTAAAGCACCCTCATTAATCATTATCCTCCTTTTCTTTGTGGCCGCTACAACGCACAGTTTCCGCCGTTTCCGTCAGTCTCTAACCATTCCCCACTGTTAAACCATTTTTAGATTTAATTTTAGCTCTCAATCATGACATCGTCGCCGTCACCATCCACGCCACCGTCATCCCCGTCTGCACCACCCTCACCATCCTCATCGACCCACCGCTCAACAGGGGCGCACTCCTCTTTATGCCTCAGCTTCCAGTCAAGTGCTTGACAGGCGCGTGAACAATAGTTAACAGCTCCACAAACAGAACACCGTCTAAACTCATGCTTTCTCGTCTCGGAACGCCCGCAACCCGTATGAGAGCACAAACGGAGACCCGACCCCGAAGACCCGCCCCGAATAGCAAACCATTCCGTCATAAAACGACTGGCCGGATGACTCTCAGGAGCTGGAACATTACACCCAAAGTCACTCAATAAAGGGCACCCACTGTGTCCATTCCCAGTAGGGTGACGGTGGTTAGGATGCGCGTGTGGGTTCCACGAGAACCAAGTGCGTGTTGGGAGCCCAGAACGAGGTCTTGATAAAACAGCGGCGAGTTCACGCGCGTTTGCTTGGACGAGGAAACGCCGTCCTTCTGTTACGTTTTGACGGACACCATAACCGTCTTGCAGGCAGTGACCGAGCTCGCGTAGGGCGTCGATGTGGCCAAGAAAGGCAGCGCGTGCACACAGCGCAACGCCGGCACGAAGGTCTTTGTCGCTTTTAGAGCCACCGCTTCCATTGAATTGTATAACAGCAAGGGAATACAGTGCAGGCGCGTATGAGCTAATCGCTGCCTTTGCCATCAGAGAAGCTCCACTCCCTCGGTTTTGTAAACAGTAAAACCGAATCTGCCAAGCAAAAACTTCATTTACTGTCTTTTAAAATAATAAATAATAGCTGCATATGCGTTTTGAGACTCGTATTGTCAGCAATTTAATGGCAATTAGTTACCATGCCAAGAGTGTAACAAGCTTCAACATTTCCAGCGTCGGCGAAGAGTTTGAGGAAACGGTGAGCAGAATCAGACCAATTTTTGGCCTTGACTGCAAATGTTTTCGGCGAAGCTTTGGATAGTACTTGAGAATGAAGGCCCAACCCATTTAGTCTCTTGCACCTGCAGTTTAAAATTAACCAACATGATTAAGCAATAACGCCTTTCTTCGCTCCCGCAAAATTCAATAACAATACCGTTATTGTTCCCGGCCAAATCTCAAGTGTAACAGCCAGAAAAACACAAATATCCAAAAATAGGAAAAGAAAACTGATAGAGAAAGAGAGAAGACAAGAGACGCACGTAAGTAAAACGTTGATGAAATCGGAGGGGCAAGAGGCAGAAGAGCTAAGCTTGCAGAGAATAGAAATGACAAGATCATCGGGTAAAGAATCAAACAAGTCGGTCTCTCCGGTTTTTTGATTTGAGATTAATCGATTCTTTTTCCTGCGAACCAGGTAATCTCCGGCGGCGAAATCAGGCTTTCCTCTCTTATAACTTGTTGTTGCCGTCCTCTTCCCTGCTGCTGTATCACAAGCGTTTACTGCTGCTCCTCTGGGATAAGAAAGCCCTCTCCGTGTTCTCATTTCTCTTCAGTTTTCTTGTCTCTGTGGTTCTGAGAGATAAAGAGGCGGATGAGAGGCCAAATGAGAGCTTATATATAAAAAGAGGGAAGGAAGCGAACCAGAAGCAAAGGGAGCAACAACAACAACAATAACGACAGAAACCGATTTGGTTTGAATAAATAATGATTAATTATTTTACTTAATTAAACAGAGAGTTTGTGCAGGGTTGTGAGTTAATTACAACATTATCCCTATTGTTGTCGTTTTCTCGGTCAAACATCGTTGACCACGGTCCATGCATCTGGAAGGATGGCAAAATGTGTGGGAAGATAGTGAAAAAGAGTTCCACAGTAAACTCGTGCTATTTCCAAAATTTACCATCGTATCGACTGTGAGTGTGGTTGGATGGCCGCACAAGATGGTAATTGTGTTCCACTTTTTAAACATGAATCTGGAAGATTGTTTTACTTGACTTTGTGCTCTCTAATAATAGACTTACCAAAATTTTGGCACCGCAAGATCATCCCTGTGCCCTTCTTCGCTGGAATGTACTATATACGACGGGGTAGTTTTGATTATATTGACATTTCTTTTTTTTTTAAGTTTAGAAATGCACTTGACTGGTATTTTAGATGTCGTTTTTATTTTCTCGACAAAAAGAGAAACTGAGATGTTTAAAATAAAGAGCATTTACATCTAATATTTTTGCTTTTTATTTTTATTCATTGAACCATATATTTTTTTATATGCTCTGTATTTTTTTTTAATTCTAAACCATTAATCAAGTGTGTTTGGTCATTGTAATTGAAACTCCCCACAACGTCTTAAACCCTAAAATAAAAAATACTGACAATTTAGAAATAGTATGCAATAGTAAAAAAGGGAAGACAAAATGACGAGGGAAATATTTCACCAGTTATGAAATAAAACAAAACGCAACATGCACACTGGTAATTAATGTGTTCAAATCAATTTTTCAAATCATACCATAACAATTGATGGTTTATTTGCTAGGGGTTTTTCTAGTTTATTTTGATTCATCCACAAAAAAAAACAAGGTTTATCAAGAAAAATAAAATAAAATTGATGTATTATTCTTTATTTAAGAATAAAATTTCAAAACCCCATTAAAAATTAGAAAAAAATAAATGTGCAAAACAAATCTAAACACATGAGATTTCATATATGTGTGCGTGTATGCTATCTTTAGACTAGATTTAAATGTCAAGCAGTTTGTTTTTGTTTTTAAAAAATATTTTTTAAAAAATATTTTTTATTTGAAATTAATATTTTTTTAATATTTATAAATTATTTGAATGTGTTAATATCAACAACAATTTTTTAAAAATAAAAAAAAATATTATTTTAATATATTTTCTAATAAATGTTTTTTAAAAACTAAGAGTAATTATACTCCCAACACACTTGTATTTCTTCTTTTCAAAAATATTATAAAAAAATTAATTTTTTTATTTTTTTTATTTTATATTAATATTTTAAAAAAATATTAAACAACTCCTGAACCAACCTCTTCAATCTAGTCACAGACAGCCCTTTCCAACAAATAAAAAAAAACCACATGTTTTTTTCATATTTCATCGTCATTAAAAATAATAATAATAATTAAAAAAAACACATACAGTGTGGAAAAGAGAAAGGACGAGAGACAGCATAAAGATGAAACGCAGGCACCTCAAGACAGGTTTGGTATGGTGAGATTGAAATGCATACAAACCCCACGCCATTTTGTTTTTTTAATAGTGAAATGAACCGAAGCATCTGACAGGACACCTCTGTATTTTTTATGTTTTCCTCGGAAAATCCCTATGTAGTATTCGACCATGTATTCTGGGAGCACGGGATCAAGAACATCATGGATATGAACATTATAGCACACATGAATACTAGGTTTAGGAAAATGATTATACCATGTATTTTTTTAATTCAATTTTTAATCTAGTATATTCTCACACTGGAAAAGTACGAATCATTACGGGTGCTTTTTTTCCCTTTTTAAGCCATCGACATTAAAAGATTTACTTCTAATTCAATGTTTCATAATAAAGGTCGATGAACGTAATATTCTTTGGTTATAACAGTGAAAGGCATAATCTTAGCTACTGGCAGGCTGATGAACTACTCAGCCTGTATATAAAATATACAAATTATTAAACTTAATTTGAAAATCAACTCAGGTAAAATTTCAATGCGATTTTTTCAAAAAAAACACTTAGTTCGTGATAAAAGGTAAATTAGTGATATCTCTAAGAACTGAATGGGTATATTTAAAATCATGAAAGTGATGGTAGTTTAAAATATTTTTTTAAAATATATTAAAAATAAAAATTTTCAAATCAAAATTATTAGGTGTGACAGCGCAGAACATGAAATACATAGGCTGATGAATTGATGATAATCCAAAATATCCTCGATTATACAACAACTAAGAAGAAACCGATCTTGTAACATATTCCAAAATGCATGGTGTCTTTACATTAAAAGAAAAAAGGATGAATGACGACGGGGTCTCATAGACGTCAGATTTACCATATTGTAATCAACTTGGGATCTAAATGTACCGTTGTGGCTGTAAAAAACAAATTGTTCGCAAAATCTTCTGCTGGACAGCAGGGCCCGGATGTTAACACCTTTACCATCTTACAATCATTTGATTAGGTTTTCAATGGTTAATACATGTTTACACCTTTTCTTTCAAGCAGGACGTAACATTTTTTTGTAATCACATACGAATTGAACGACAATCTTGGCGTCACGAAACTATTGCAGACGCGAATTCACATCAAGGGTTTGATGAAAGTGATAATTTAACCCATTTTTTAGGTTCAATGGATGACGGTCTCCCTGCAAAATTGCTGCTGTCAGAAGGGTTCATTACTTAATTACTAGATACCCTGATATAAAGTTTGTTTTTCTGTTTTAAAATTTTTTTTCAATAAAATTTATTTTATTTGTTTTTTTCACTGTTTTAGATTTTTTTTATATATATAAATTTATATCATTTCAATGTAAAATAACTTACCATGAATGAATCACGCCAAAAACTTGATAATAATCTGTTGATTTTTTTTTAGAGGATGGCTGGTGAATTTAATAATAAAAATCACTTGAAGACTCCATCTATATAATAAAAAATAAAATTTCAACTTTACTGTGGCAACAGGATGGTATTGATTATTGAGAAGTATGAGTGTAAAACTTCATGGAAATGAAGCTTAAAATAAAATAAAATAAAATTCTTGGATGCCTGGGACTAGTCTCTATCTAACAAGTCTCCATCTATGCTTTTTCGTTTATGCGAAGGGAGTCTCTAACTTGGGCGATAATTTAATCTTCCCCTTGGATTTTCACCTTACATCTAAATTTAAACAAGGAGTAGTAAAAATAATTTTAATAAATATAGCAGTAATTTAAACGCATGTAATATTAAAGAATCACAAAATAACTAAAAATGACATGTGAAGATCATAAAATGAATTTAACATGTCACCGTAAAATTCCTTAATGATTAAAAAGAAACAAAAATTCATATTATATTACGACCAAATTTTAAAGAAAGCTAATAGAAAAGATTTCAATATAGCAATGTGAATGAAGATGTAGCTCATCATCATAAAATGACTCAGCTTTCTTAAAAAAAATTGTTACACGTTAGTGATTTACTAGTAATATCCCACCACGAGATGAACCAGAGCTGCACGGATCCAATTCAGGAGTGGTCATTCGGCAACTCAGAACTCAAGCTAGCACTTTTTATATCCTGCATTCCATGAGCTGCACTTCATTACCTGTTTTGGTAATGTAAATGATTGTGTTATTTTTTAAAATATTTTTTATTTAAAATATATTAAAAAATATTTTTTTTATTGTTAATATTATATTATCAAAACAATTTAAAAATATAAAAAAATATTTTTTCAAAAACATAAAATCAATACACATGTAACTTGACAATTTGATGACCACAACTTCTATAGACGTGTTTAGTGAAATTATGTATATATATAATCCTATAAAAATCCAACCAGAGATCGGAAAGAGGCTATGCTTCTAGTTGTGTGGACCTGTTGTCGCGTTAGGAACGCAAGAACGGCGGCTTCGTATCACGTCGCCGTAAAATTTCAGTCACATAAAAAACATTGACGTGGGTGATATAAGCAGTACTGTGACCCCAGCTTTTCCGGCCTCTTCCATTCCTTCCTGCTCCGGGGAAATGAAGAAATTCGACGATGTTTGCAAAGAAATGTCGCTCGAGTAACGCACCTGTGAACTTGAAATATGTCACAAGCACTCCAAAAAAATATCCTCACTCAGATTTTTAAATGGATTTTGTTAGATTTTTCTTCCGTTCCGTTACTTCTCCTCCCTCCGTCTGTCCTTGCAATCCCAGAAAAAAATATTTATTTTTTCTCCGATTTTGAAATTTTTTTTATTTTCAATTGAATAATTGTTTACTGTTTCACATAACTTGTGATTTTAAAAAAAATTTAGGCTAAAAAAATATTTTTTAATAATGTTTTAATGTGCCAGTATCAAAATACATGAATTGATTTATGAACTTTCATGAAATTATAATATATTTTTAATTATATAAAAATAAAAATAAATAATTATAAAATTACAAATAAATTTTTCTAGATTACGATAATGTCATAAAAAATAAAATAAAATAAATTATACAACTAAATTTTTAATTAATGTAATATCTAAAAATAAAATAAAAAAATAATTAGAAAAAATAAAAAAAACACAATGCGAAGGAGTTTGGTATGTATCCTAATTAATACTAATTAAAAATTAACCACCACGTAAAGTACGGTGGATTTCTTCCGGAGTGGGTATCCAATTGTTTTGAAATTAACTCATTTCTTTTTCTTGAATGTCAAAGGCGTCCAGTGTTAAAAACACGGTATCAAGGAGTTTCGTATTGTGATACATACTACTGTGGAAATAACTGGCAGTCTGGCTCAACGTCTCAACCAAGGTGTCTCCACCTTAAGAGATTTTTTTTTTTTCAAGTTACTCCTCAAGAGTTTTTTTTTTTTTGGTTCCACTCTGGATTAAGTCATGTGTTTTTTTATATTTTAAGAATTTTTTTAAAAATTTAATTTTTATATATTTTTTCAGATTATTTTGATATATTGATATCAAAAATAATTTTTAAAAATAAAAAATACATTAGTATAACATATTTATAATAATAAAATTTAAAAATAACATTTACATCACTCTACCAAAACACCAGTAATCAATGCTATTTCCTTTTTCTCTCTTTTTAGTTATTTATTATTGAAGAAGTAAGAGGCTAGCTCCAGTTCGATAGTTGTCTCTCACTCTTCCACACGATCGTGAGTGGCGCGTGAGTACTTTCCTATGTGGCGACTCTTCAACGAGACACGAGGATTGATTTGAAAGAATTGGAGGTGACTTTGATGAGGGGTGAAGGTATTCATAGATTGGGAGCGAGGGTGGGCAAAGCTAAAGCTAGCTCAGGGAGTGGATAAGTTGAGAATGACGTGGATCTCAAGGAGTGATGTCAAGAAAGTAGGGACCTACCACTCCCTCCCTCCCTCCAAACAGCCCCTTCTCAACAAAATCTTAGATCCTTCGGCTTGGTTAATGTGAAGGCAGATGGGACACTTTTTTTCTTTTTCCACCTACGAAAGCAGCGACTGGGCCGCGGGACCGTGCTCTTGTTGCCAATCTGCCAAAAGCCACGGAGGGCATTGGCAGGCCCCCGCAATCAACGTAGCCGATTTTTGGGATGTAAGGGTCTTGATGCCAAGATTACTTGTGAAGGTGGCAAGCCTGAATGTGCTTTCCTTGATGACCAGAGTGAAAAGACCGTTTTCATTTTCTGTGTTTCGTGTTAGAAAAATCCTTGATCCTCGAATGACACGCTCTTTTTACTGTTTTTTTAGCGGTTGTCAAGATAAATATCCACGAGTCTGTCTTTAAATAATCACTGCGTGTAGCAAAGAGTTCCAGGATTGTAACCTTAACATTGTAAAGAAGATTTCTCGTGTTTTATAAAATATCTGAATATTAGTATAAATAATAATAATAATAAATACTCAAACCAGTTTTATATAGAAGTCTTGAAACCGATTTAACTATAGCAATTTTTATGTCTAATTTCAAGAAGCTCAAAAGTCCGAAGACTAATCAAGTGGGTCTCAACTCAGCACTCTAGCATCACCTAATCAAATTTTAACCTAATCTAATAATTGAATTTTTATTTTTTTAATCATAGTTTTCATCGGGCTTCATGTATATAATGGGTCTAACTTCTTTGCTGATATATTTTCAACTTTGATCCTATCTGTATATTCCATGAATACTTTGATCTTGTCTGTATAATTTATAAATAGTTTTATTATACGCTACACGTCACAGCCACCCTGGCCTTGATGCGAATTTGATGGCCTGTTTAATCATAGGATGTTTGCAATAGCAAAATAGAAAGAAGGTAGAAGCTCGTCGACTAGCTAACAGGCATGATCTGTTGGTGGTTCATCTCCCCTTCAACGAAATTTGCTCAATCGAAATGCATATGATTCGTGCTAATAATTCAGAATACCTAAAAATTGAAAGAACCTTTGTTTCAAATATTAAATAAAAAAGCAAACGACGAGTCTTTTTTTTTTATTATAAGCTGTCCATAGTCAATTTCGGCCGGCGATAAAAAAATGATTTGACATCTTTTATACATTTCAACCATGCATTGATTTGTGCTGATGATTTTTACGAGGTTGACGGTGACAGTTTTTTTTTTTTTTTTTGTAGATTTTCGCGCAGCAAGAGGGTTGTTGGTTCCTTAACTTGAAAGGATGGGAATTGAGAGCCTCTCTTTAAATTATGAGAATTTCTAAAACCAGTTAAAGATGGGATACAACTATCCTGCCGCGTTTCTTCTATCTGTTAATTTTAATTCTCTAAGAAAGAGATATCTCGGATTATGTTATAATTTTAATTGATAGTACAGATAAAAAAAAAATTAGTTAATGAACCCTAATTTAAAGGGTTAAAAACCACGATGATCCAAAAACAATAGGTCTATGTGTTGTTTAGATACAACAATTATAACTCCCGAGCATTGTATTTAGCCTATATTCTCTCTGTAATTTTTTAGGATCTTTATGTAAGTTCTTTTATATTTTATAATGATACAATATTTATTATTTTGATTTCAATACAACTAAAACTATTACATATACAAAATGGTTCTTCAACCTCTTCTCTGTATAAAATATAATTCAATAATTTCTTCAATACAACTAAAACTATTACATATAAAAAAAGGTTTATGGACACAAAAAAAAAATATTTTTGAATTTTTCTGTTTTCCATATATATTCCGTATATGTAATATACATCTTCATTAGTTCATCAGTATTATAAATAAATTTAAGTTAAGTTATGTTATACTACCCTAAACATATGCATGTGAATGGGCGGGGAGCTATGCATGTCTGGTGGTGCCCGGTCAGGATAACATTGAAGAGTGAATGTGCCATCTCTTTTCGCACATTTACAGAAGGCTGCCTCTCTTTTTAAATTTATTTATTGTTTACCCTCAAACACTTTCTGTATATTTTTTCCTCTTTAGATATCTAGTTGTTATTCTCTGTTTGATGCCTTGATATTAATTTTTGCTAGTAATGGTCAATCGTAACTGATATTTTTTTAAAAATATTTTTCTGGCATTGCTGAACTTGAAAGTTTAATTTATTAGTTGTAACTCAATTAATAATTTTACATTATTCACCGTCCTTTTCAAACTTGTGATAATTTTAATACTATATGAGATAACTGTCCAAACTCAAAATTTAAAATTTGAAATGAGTTACAATGAATATATTATTCATTAATAAATGCATCCGAATGATTTCTATTTATTTTTATGTTTTAATTTTTTTTAAAAAAAATTATATTTTTTATTTTTATTTATTTTTAGTGTTTTCAAATTATTTTGATATATTAATATTAGAAATATTTTTTAAAAAATAAAAAATATATTTTCTAATAATTTTTAAATAAAAAATACTTTAAAAAATTATTTTTAAATTTGAATCCCAAGAATCAAGGAAAACGTAACGTTGCTAAACATCAAGCCAAGAATTTCTTTTTTTGAGCTGTGAAGGTTTGACAAACAATCTAGGAAGAGAGAGATTATCAACTAGTTTATTTCTGTATTTTAATTTTTTTTAATTAATTTTTTTTAATTTTAATTTTTTATATTTTTTTAATATGTTATGTTAAAAATAAATTTTTTTAAATAAAAAAATTTAAAAAAACATATATCACCACAATTTTAAATGTTTATTTTAATACGTTAAGGAGGTACAAGATCGCATGCAAAAGGCAAAGGAAATAAGAGGCCTCCACGCCGGGTACATGTGATAGCTGTCTCTTAAATAAAATGACTAGGAGATGGGGAGGAGGACAGAGGAAGTCTGTCATTATAACAATGGTAAATTTTTAAAGTGTTTTCTTATTTTTAAATATATTAAAATATTTTTATTTTTTTAAATTTATTTTCAATGTCCAATCATTAAAATAATTAAAAAATAATATAAAACAAAACTAAAATTTTAAAAATTTTCAAGAACGTTATCTGAATGTAAAAACAAAGAGAACCAGACAACTAAACAAACTCTCAATGCACGCTACACGTGCCACGCAAAACCCTTACTCGCCCTTTCACTCTTGTCAGTCCCTTGATGGCGTTTTTGGTGGTTAATTCATTTTCACTCTTGCATGGTTGTTGGAGTACATTTCAATTGTTCACCCACGTGGCACATTATATGTATCAACCACTTTACAGGTGCTTAGCATTGGCAAGCTCTAATTTCACCGAACAGTGCTGATCTCTATGAATGGACAAGCGTCCTTGTGCACCCGGACAGCATGGATCTGAAATGAAATCAATATATATATCTTGAAAGGGGAACATGGATTCAAATATTAGAACTTGAAGGGGAATTTTTTTAAAAAAATGAACAAAACTTGATTTTGTTTTATTATTATTATTATTGGATTTAAGTTGGAACTCAATTGCAATATGATTCTTTAAAAAAAATATTATAATTAATAAACAAACAATCATGAATTTTAATGTCATCGTTTTTATTATTTTTTAATTAAAATTAATTAATGGTGCTAGATAATATGATTTTTTTAAAATATCAAATTTAAATAACTTTTTCTTGAAATAATATATTTAACAAATTATATTTATAATCTCATGCGACAATTTAAAATTTTAGATAATATTTTAATATATAATTTATATTAATTTTTAACGGTTAGTGTTTTTTTAGATCAAAATCTACATCAAATACCTGCTTCTTAAGGTTTTTTCATCATTAAACCATTTTCAAATATCTAAAAATCCCTTATTTTTTACCTTTTATATTTATTTCTAGGTTTATGTTGATTTTTATTTCTTGTTATCTCTTATCAACTAAAGCATATTATTTATCGCGTTTTATAGTGTTCAGCCACCGGTTATCAGTGATTCATGATTTCAGACTTTATGATTTTTTCTATAGTTTTACCATCTTTTTCACAGATTTTCAGTACAATGAACATCACATTCTCGCCATGAGCTGTGCCAAGTATCGTTTGTCACTGTCACGGTTAAAGCTCACGCTAAGGTGGATAAACACTGAACTTTACTGTTTTACACAATTTCATTTTTTCTTATAAAATTGCTTCAATTTCACTCAACGCGTGCTGTATTCTACGAGCTACATGGAAATGCACTTGATATAGTAATAACTAGTCTACATGGTTGTGCTACCCGGCAATTTAAATATAACAAAATGAAAGTAAAAAAAGATATATATAAAAAACTATTTAATATTATTATTAAATATGATTTAAAAATATCCTAAATTAATTTATTATTTAACTTAAATTTAAAATTAAATATTATGAAAGTTAATTCAACTTATGGCGATAATTTAGATAACCAATAAAAAATATAGTTTAATTTAAAAAATTAAAATTTTATTTTTTTAATATTAAAATGTCGAATGCTAGATCAACTCATATTTTATAAATTTAATTTGTTAAATTTATGATTTGGATGATAAACTTTATTATATTTAAAAATTTTATTTAAAAATATAATTTTTACTTGATAATTATACTATAAAAAAATAAACGGTTCTAAAATTAAAAATAAACAATATATTACAATATTTGCTGGAACTTTAATAAATTTAGAAATAAAATTAAATATGTATTGGAGAATAAAATTGAATTTAAATATATATACTAAAAAATAAATTTTTTAAAAAATTAAATAAAAAAACTAGAGAAAAAATAAAGAGAAAAAAACCCCACCTGCTGTTCATGGTGGAGATGGGGTCCGACGGCAATTTTTTTACAGCAGGAATGCAATGAATTACCGTCCTCGCTAGTTTATTTTTTTTCGTGTATTGTCTTTTATCATGAGAGTACTTGCTATAAAATCAAGAACTCAAGACAAGGACAAAAACACATAAAAAGAATCCAAATCCGACGGCTGAGATGCTTTTTGAGAGAGGCGAAAGATAAGGTTGGCTCCAAACTAAACTTCAAAGTTCAAACCACAGGAGCCTAACCACTACCTCTAATTAAGACAGAATCTGTTAAAAGCCCTTCTTCTTCCGTTACGAGTGGAGGGGTCCCATTTTTTGTTACCATGTTTAGGGACAGGTGATTGGTTGCTTCCTGTGAGCGGGGCGTGGCTCTTTTCTTCATTCGAAACGTGTCTGGATAAGGGGCTCCCTTTGGCTTTTGTATTGTCACACACCTCCAGTTGCCACGTAAGACAAATCGGGCACCCCGAACGCTTGGCAGAATGAGCGGTGGTGCGAGTACAGCAAAGGTCAACTAACTTGACAATGCGGTGACAAGGGGAGCCAGGCAGCATGCAGCCCTCGCCGCTTGTTTTGTAACTTTTGTTGCTTTTCCTCCACTCCCCATGGTTCCGCCTCCTTGGCGGGTGTGATTTTTCTCCAATTCTTACTCGTGCACTCTAGTCATCCATTTATGAATCATGGTTGAGGACAAGTCTCGGAAAATACGTTCGGTGGTAAATTTTGTTTGTTTGAGGAGATGTAGAAATTTTTTTAGAAATGCATGCGTACCAATTGAATTGTAATTAGTACACTGAATAAGCATGTTTTCTTGTATACATATACCTTAGTTAATTTATTAAGATTCTAAAATTAATATTTAAATTAATAACTTTTAAAAAATAAATTTAAAATTTAATTAATTTAACTATACCTTTTAAAATTATCAACTGAACATGTTTGTTGTTGGGGTAAGTTGTATTTGCGAAACTTGCTTGAAGAGAGGTGCATGTGTGCAAGGAATAGTTGATTTTTCAAGGCAAGGAGCACATCACGGAAGCACGTATGATTGAATTAGGTCGATTTTAAAACTTGGGGGAGATGGGAATAACTTCCCTCGTTAAATGTTTTTTGCTAGCCAGGGAGATGAGGTGGGAGAGGTTACGTAGAGTGGCATCAAACTCATCCCCTAATTAACGCAAGATTTTGCCGATCACTCATTCCTTATTCCCATCTTGTTGGGATTTCAAGGAATCGACATTAAAAACTCCAAAAGGATCTATAACTTAACTGGATTAAACAGAGAATCTCAGTAGACGATGCAGAGGATGTTGCTTAACGCATTTGCCGTTGATTAGTCACATTCCCGTCCTCTCTCGTTATTGATGGGAGAAATGGGGTCGCATGCTTGCTCACGTGATGGCGAGGTTAAGCACGTTCAAAGCCGATTTTTGCTTTGCTTTTGTTTCGCTTGCATTTCACGTCTTTGGTGAGTTAACACGAGAGAAGTTATTAAATGCAGCTTAAAGCCCAAGTTTTAGTTGCAAGTTCTCTGGATTAATCCAGAACCATGTAATTTCAAGATTATAAAAAAAAAATATTATTGTTTTGATTTTTTTAAAAAATTAAATCAGTTTTGGTTAATTCATCTCATTTTAATCAGAATAACTCTCATTTAATGATTTTGAAACCCATCTCTGGTTAAGTTCCAAGCTAATGAATATTTAATTTGCATGTAACAATGACTATTAGAAACCTCAAACATCGTTTTTGACCATGCATTAAAAAATAATAGGTATTTTCCCTTTCCAAGTTGCTTCGCTAAAAGTTCTAGTGAAGCGAGAAATTTTTTAGAAAATTAGCATAAATTAGTTTAAGACTCGAAATTTATTCACATTTTTTATGTTTTGTAAACACGTAAATCCCTTTAACGTCTCTATATAAAACATGCGAACGAAATTCATATCTTTAATCAAAACTTTAAATTAACTTAAAATTTAAACTCTAAACTTCCCTAACTCGAAATCAACCTTAAATAAAAATTCTAAAATTCTAATCTCTAATCCCTGACCATAAATCCAAACTCTAAGCTTATAATTCATAACCATAAACTCCAAACTCCTAAATCTAAAACCTCAATTCCTAACCTAAAACCCTATACTCTTAAATCCAATTCTCAAATCATTAATTATTATAAACTCTAAACTTATAAATCCAAGCCCTAAACTCATAACACTTGAATATAAATCATAAACTTTTAAATCCAAACCAAAACCTATAATTATTAACCTTAAATTCCAAGCTCTTGGATCCAATCCCCAGATTTAAAATACAAACCAACAATCCCTAAATACTAAATAACCATGCACCACATTCGCTCATTTGTAAATGTTGCTATATCTATTAACATATAAATATCTGCTCTGCAATTATAAAAAATATCTTGTTGTTAATGGCATGTTCACTTATAAATTTATGGCTTGAAATTCTACTTGTTTGTGCAAAATAAATTTAAATGTTGATAATAAAAAAAACCACATTAAAATCTCAATATAACAAGTCCAAGATGATTATAAAAATATTATAAATACACAAATACAAATGATAATTACTATTATTTTGAAATTTATAACACCAGATACTTGGAAACATACTTAATTGCATAAATTAAAATTTAAATTAACTTAATTTTCTCAATTCAAACAAAATACCCAACTATAATAGTTCATTTCAAAACCAAATGCAAACCTTATTTGTTATTATTTTGGCATTCATAAAATCGATAGCATAATAACATATTTGATTACATGAATTAAATCCTGCCAAACAAAATGCTCAATTATAATAATTTATCTCAAACTTTGCGAACCCTAATTTTTTAAATTTACAAATCTTAATTTATCTAATTTGAACATTATTGATTCAAAGAAAAACATCAATTGTTTAAAAACATAACTAATTGCTTGACTCAACCCCTAAATTATCTCAATAAAAATAAACCACTCAATTATAAAACACCATACAAGCAACAATAAATCAAAACTAATAATCTCACAATTTAACAATAACACCTATAAAATTAATAAAAATATAATGTTTATATCTTGATTCGATGATGACTTGTGGTGGTTCGAATGTTGGTCAGGAAAGGGAGAATGGAGGAGGAGATTATGCCGACGGTCTTTATTGAAATAGCACTAAAAAGATACAAGGAGATAAAGGAAAATAATTTTTTTATGTTTTAGTGGAGGATAGATAGTTCTTTTCAAAAATTTAGGGTGGAAGAGGCCTTTTTTTTAAGGTTTTATGAGTGATAAGCACCATCTATACAAGAAAGAAGAAAAGAAAATTAGGTTTTTATACTAATCAAATACACAATTCTCATTATAAATTGTGTTATGCAAGCATAGTTATTCAAAATCGTGTTTTTGAACAAAGACGCGATTGGGAATCATGTCTTTGGATAAAAATATATTATTTTTCAAATAATTTTTTAATATATATCAATTTGTCAAATTTTTACCTAAACAGTGTTACTGAAAAAAACCTTCCAACATAGTATTAAAAATGGGTGATCATTTTTCGACAACAGTCGTCTTATGGTCTTCTGATTGACCGTGCTGGGTTGGCCCCGCCAAGTTGAGAGTCATGAATGCAAGATCATTGGATAATCTGAGCCGTTCACGTCACGGCATGCACATGGTCTCCACGATTGCACGTGACTTACACTGGCTGCTAAAAAATCTTTTTTGACAGAGGGGTTTGACTGGTCTATACAATCAAGTGAATCTTACTTTACTTTCACAGTTTTGGAACTTTCGTACGAGTTGATCTGCACGCCACCTCAAAGCCCCGTTGCTGTATCTTTCTGTCACTGTAATTTGATATCGAAACTTGTCGCTCTGCTGTGGTTCACTTTATCTATCTGCCACTTACTTGACTGTTCATTGACAGTAAAATTATATCTTCCTCCGATCTGTGTCTGTCTGTGTGTGAAAGATTTCAAGGAGAAGTTCATGTATATTCTTCAAATAGACAGAAACATCTTCTGAAAATATTACTTTCTTGAAATGATTTTAGGTTTTCTTGGCATTTTAGCTTTCGAATCCCGTCGGTTTCGACTGCTTAATTGGCCGTGTAAGCAAGAAGAGTTGCTTTTTGCCTCCTTTTTCAGGAACAAACTAGTACTACCATTCTGCCTTTACGTGCATGGTAAGTGAACTTTCGAAGCTTTTACGACAAAAAATTAGCTGAGGCCAGCTTTGCTAGCTACAATCCATTCACCATGGATGTCCCTTCCATGGGTATTTTTCTATTTTACCTAGCTTCGGCAAAAGTATTGGGAAAATGTTAAAAAATTATATGAAAAATAATAAAGATTCAACAAAATTACTAGAAATTTTATAATAAATATTATTAAGAATAGCGATTATTTACTCAACAAATTAAAAGTGAAATTAATCAATATATATAGAATCTAGCATAAATTTTTATTAACCTCCAGTAATCAAAATATGAGATTCGAAGATAAACTTATATGGTATCAGCTAGAGATGGAGAAGGGAAAAAAAAAATAGATTATTAAAAATACACCATAACTGTATTATTCACAAATCAAATATTGTTAAAAAAAACTCAATGAAATATTTTTAACAACACAGTAAATGATTATATATTCTACTCAGTTAATGGTTTTGTTTAGGGTTAATCAAACCCTAAAGTTTTTTAACCCAAAATTAATCCAAAACAAATCCATAAACAAACTACAAATTTGTTTGGTTATTTTTCATGGTATGATTTTAAATATTTCGTCAAGATACTTCTCTCTCTCTCTCTCTCACTTCAACTTATCTTCTTTTTATTTATTGACCTTCAGATCTAAACATCATATATTGATTATTGATCATAAATTTTAATGTTTTCTTCCGTCCATGTTCATTAATTTGCGCAAGACATGATTTCCAAGTGAACAAATGGCATTCTCAGTTATTACAGAAACAATATTTAAAATCATGATTATGCTGAAAATATATTATTTTTCAAATAATTTTATAATTTGTGTCACTTTACCTAAACGTATATTATTTTTCAAAAAAAAATCGTCCGTCGATGTACAGAGATGAATTGCTATCACCCATAACCATTTTCTCATGGAGTGTCATGTTTTTATGTTTTTTGTCCTTCCATGGTGGATTTTTTCTTGTACGGCTGCTTGGTTCAATCGGGTAACGCCAGTTGCATGGTGGATTCTTATATATATAAAGATTTGTTAACCTTTGGATTTGATAAATTTGGGTGAGGATTGGGTGAAGAGAAAATATTGAAAAATCTCTTCTGAAAAAGAATGGAAAAATATTGGCTGTCAAGAGATAAGGTTTAAGATGGGGAGTGAGTGGATTACAAACCTTTTCATCTCTCACCTCACCCGTGATAGGATTCGTGCGGTAGAGGATACGTTTAATTTAGTCAAGTGGATGTAATTAAGTAGATTAAGATATCTTTCGATATTTTCTTGGCTAGTTCAAAATACCAACGGCAAACCCTAAATTAATTGTATTGATTTATTCGGGACATGGCTAAAATAGTATCAAGTTTTATGTTAACATGATAGTACCTTGTATCCCAAGAAAAAAGTTCAAGTATATCACCGTGATTGACTCTTACGATTCACATAACAAAGATAAGGACGAAAAACAACTTAGTTATAACTAGATAATTCTATCGAGTTGAATAAAAAAAAATTAATATAAAATATTTAAATATTACAAATACTTTTTATCATTTATAAAAATATTAAATTATGTAAAAATTAATTTAACATGATCTTGTCGACTTAGCCGGTTCAGTAACAATCCAAAAACCATAAAAGAATGTAGTTCTACTCAAAATAAATATTTAAAATGATATTTTATTCTATAAATATTAAGATGATAAGATATTATATCGATTTTATTTAACTCATATTAACCTTCTAGTTTACATGCCAGATCATGAGATTATGATAATTTATTTAAAAAAAATCAAGAAACCTGATTTTCAATAAACGAGTCAGCCTAGATATTCTGAAAAACCTGCAATCGGGTCATGTGACTGAGAAAATCCTATTAAAATAAATTATGAAGTTTAGTTTTTAGTAAATTCAATATTGAAAGGTGAAATAAAAAATAATTAAAAAAATATTTTTTTAGATAATCTAAATTAATCCATCAAACTTGTAACTCGAACCATGCACTTTAATAACTTCATAGAAAATAAACTGAAACACATAATGAGTTTGAATTCCTAGTCAACTTAATGTTAAAAGATGTAATTTTTTTAAAAAAAATTTGACATGAGTTAGCCCTCATTAACATGGAAAACCAGCAACCTAAGTTCTGAGATCGAGATGGCACAAAAAAAAAAAATTAAATAAGGTATGAAGTTCAATTGTCAATTAACCTAGTAATGAGAGATGAGATCGAAAAAAAACAATTAAAAATACATGAAAAAATAACTTATTTTAACCTGAGTTAATCTGCTAAATCCATGACACTGGTTATGAAATGAACATGATATTATAAAAAGAAGCAAACAAAAAAAATTACAAAATCCAATTCTTAGTTAATCAAACATTAATGAATGAAATTGAACCTAGAAAAAAAAAAACTCAAGTCAAGATAATTAAAGCTTCAAATTTGCGATCTAAATTAATAGATTATAATATCCTCAAATAAAAATAATGTTTTAAAAGTATATGGAATTCAATTTATTATAAATCTAATATTAAAAAATAAAATTTAAAACTAAAAACTAAAAAATAATTTTTTTTTAAAAAAATCAAATTATATTTTTAATAATTATTCATATTATATTTCAATCTATCAAATAAACCAACTTGCATTAAAATAACTCTCAATGGATTTAATTTAAATCCTGTACATACAATTTAAACCAGTTCTCACGAACCGCGCCGAGGCGGCTAGTAATCCAAAAACGAGCATAAATATCAGTATGTTTGCATAAAAGTTGAGCGCATCATTGCTCGAGAATGTTTCTTATTTGATTGAAAAAATAAGGTACGGTGGCTACACACCCACGAGAACTATCGTAGAGACTGGGCGACGGATGGAAGAAAAATGACAAATAAAAAGTCAACATGTGACCTTAATCCTCACCCCAGATGGCTTACAGACATCATGTATAATTTTAACCCTGATGGGAATATTTTTAAAACCTCGTCCATGGCCGGCTTTCTTCAGGCTCCAAAACCCTTTCTGTAAAGGGGAAAAGTCATAATTAAAATATTAAACTCAAATAATTAAAGTTTCCTAGTGTCAATATCAGAAAAATTGAAGTATTGACGGAAATTAGCAACGAAGTTATTTCCATCGCTAGTTCTCTAAAATAATTAAATTTATTACTAATTCGTGAGATAAGTATAATTTTTGTCATTAATTCTACTGGAAATGTTTTTAAAAATCTGATTTAAAAAAATCATAATAAAAAGGATTTTGTGAAACAATAAATATTTTGTGTTGGTAATTATATCCAAGATATTTTTAATCCCTCCAATTTTTTTAAAAACCTTGATTTCTCCCAAACAACAATTCTTGCTAAGACAAAAATTCAAATTACTGATAGAATATATAATTCTTTCACTAATTCGAAATTTGCCAAGATTTTAGCTTTCCTTCTTTTCAAAAAATTTACCGCTCCTATGTATCAACTTCACCTTCATTATATGGTCATGTGTGATGAAGAAAAGATTATATGTTTGTTTTATTAAGAAATTTAATTTATTTTTGTTATAACGGGAAAATAGATTTGTTTTTGATATTATGAAACTAATTTCTTATTTTTTTCGTCGAGCTTAAATAATTCTGAAAAAAATTAATTTGATTTTGGAAAATAGAATATTTGGGTTTTTATTTTCCTAAGATTTTATTTAATTCACATTTTATTTTTAAATTTTTTTATTTAATTACTGGCGGGATATTGCATAACTGCTGTAATTTGTTTGAAAGAACAAATAGTTATAAAATAAAAACTTTCAATCGTTTTTTTTTTATGAATTTTTTCTTTAGAAATTAATTTTTTAACGGAGTTTTATAGTATTTTTCAAAGAAAGTTCCTTTGAAAATAACGCTTTTTTTTTAAATTAATGTTTAATCGGTATGGTAAGAGATTCTATTACAAAAATAAACTAATCAAGGGGTCTACAAGAAGTTTCCATGAGAGTTCTGCAATCCTGTGAAGAACATGTAAATGCAAATTAATTCTTATTGTTAGTCGAACCCGTTCCGTCCACTCATTTTAAGAGTTTTTCTGTTTAAATACGTAGTTATAATTATTTTTTAAAATATATTAAAATTATTTTTTAAAAATCATTTTTAAATTCAACATATTAAAATAATCTAAAACATATAAAAATTTAATTTTTAATAAAAAATTATTTTTTAAAAAACACAATTTACATCATGTTTCCAAACTATCACATTTGCAACTCATGTAATGACTCTTAGTTTCATCTGTATTCAGCGGGATGAGGAGTAATTGTTTAGTTAAATCTCTAATATAGAAGTAGCATATAAATTTGAAAATCTCTCTTGCGTAAATTACATAAAAGAAAAAAAGTCATTGTTCTTTGGTTAACTATCCTCTCATCTTCTTCCTTTTTTTTTTTTTCTATTTTTTCTAAGGCTTTAACAATTTACTTATTTGATCTGTTGTTTTGACATTACATTTTAAATATACTTTGAAAAAATTTATTAATAATTTTCAGTGTTTTTTATTGGTTTTGAAGTGAGAATTTTTTAAAATAATTTTTTAATAATTTTTTTTTAAAAATAATTATTACTACATTAAACAAGCTACCAAAAGAGAGAATGTAGCTCCCTCCTAGAGACAAAGAGCACGTGATAAAAGGAAAATATTTAACTTAGAAGTTAACATGGCAGCTTTAGGTAGCGTAAAATTCTGCGGTTCTCGTCCCCTCCTGTATTAATTAGCCTGAATGGCTGGGGATTTGTGAGGATTTAGCGTAACGAACCATAAATGGGATCAAGGAGAGGGAACTAAGGCTGTTGCTTAACGCATTTGGCACTCTAATTAACTCTGTTTTTAATTTATTTAATTAACTAATTCAGAGAGGGCCTTTCCATCCTCGGGTGTCGTGTAGAATCCCAGTGAGCGTGCACTCGTGCTGGCCCTATTGCTTGAGTGATTTACAAGACAGGTAACATTCCCTGTCAAGTAAACAAATATTTTCACTACCTCCATTAATACGTAACTAGAAGGAGGGGTGTATTTAGAATATAGTAAAGTACAAGAGTCATATCTCAGACAAAGGCTAGTTCTATGTACATTATCGACTCATGCTTATACTTCTACCATGTAAATACAATCAGGTCTTGTAAACTACATAAATTACATTTTTAAAAAACAATATAATAAGACTGTATTGTTTATTTAGAAGCACTAGTTATTAATGTGGTCTGACGTGCTTGCAGATCGCATTAGGAATTTGAATTGGAGGCGCGCAAAAATATAGTTTCTATTTACAACACTGTAACACTTTGCATCCTAATGAATCAATGAATCCAAGGACATTTGCCAGCTATGAACAGCCAGTTTATTTTTTTAATTATTATTTTATATGTCTTTTCATGTTATTTTAATGTGTTAATGTTAAAAATAATTTTAAAATATAAAAAAAATATTATTTTAATATATTTCCAAACAAATATATTTTAAAAAATAACAACTACTATACTTATATACACACTGAAATAAATTAAAGAAATGCAAGAGAAGTGACAAAGGGCTATAATGTTTTTATTTAATACCGCAAACAATGGAAACTTTGCAATAATGTCAATGTCTCTGGTTGGAAAATAACTGGCTGGTGTAGCGATAATCATAATAATAATAATAACAAAAAACTACACTGTCAATAGAATAGAATTATTAAGAGTAGATTATTATTTAGTTCTTCTTTCTTTAGAAAAGTAATTACTTAGTCCCATCAAATTAATTTTTTTGTTTAAGTTGTATAAATATTCTTTTCAAAACACTGTCTTGGCTATGTAGTAAATGAAAGAAATTTAGAGATATTTTGATAACATTTTCTAAAAAACTAACAGGAATTTTAAAGAATTAATGGTCATATAGTAATAAATTAATTTATACTCTTAAAACTCTGAAGGGTCTAGTTATTATATTCCCAATAACGAAAACAATACTAAATTATACATTTATATGCCAATTAATTAATTAATGTACTCTCCTTCAAGGTGAAATAGTTAAATAATTTGCCATTTGGACCCGAAAAGGGGAAAGGAAGATGGAAAAAAGAACAATTTCTTGATAATTTAAATACGTGTAAGCGTACGTAGTCACTGAGATGGAGCATTGCTTTGCATGTGATAATTTTTGAAGAAACACTCTGGAAATTAATCACAGCTTGGCACGGTAGACGTGACTTGAGGGGCATTCGAGTGTTTCAAATTACACAGAACCAAAAAGGAAGGGGAATTTGCCTCTTGTCTGACAGAACTCATGATTCATAAAATGCCCTTTACTTGCGCGGTAAGAGAAGAAAGTTTCGAGAATATTCAATCAGGAGAGGGTACAGCTGTGATCGGAAACAAAAATTGTTTTTTTCGTGAATTTCTTTACAATTTAGTCCTAAGAATGGACGAAATAGTTGTCCATGCTAGATTTGTTTTGAGGACTAATGGCGAGTCCGTGTAGTTTAATGAAAATAATTAATTACTCCTTTGTAGTTTTAAAAACAATGTATGCTGTTATATGTTTTATATCTTAGTAGTTTGGATGATTGCTTGTTTGTTCCAATTAATCATTTTATATTTTTAAAAATAGAAAGAAAAAAGAAAGAAAATTATAATAGATGGGATGGTTTGCCCAGGAAAAAAACATTTTTTTTGAGAAGAAAAGTATTAATTCTATGATAGTTATAAAGTTAAAGAAATATATATGTGTGTGTATATATATATGTATAGAACTCTTATAGGTAGTTTAATTAGTTTAATTTTAAATTTATTTTTTAATAGTTATGGGTTTAAGTTTTATAAAAATTACTAAAAAATTATATAATTATTAATTTTAAAAATTATAGAATTTGTTAAAATATGTAAAAACCAATACCGGATATTAATAATAATAAAAAACTATAATTGCTTTTTCATTCTACAAGGAGGAACAATGGATAAATTTTGATAAGTAAAGGGAGTAACTAATAATGAGCTCTTCTTTTCACGATACAAATACATTTTTCTACAATTTTTATGTAAGCTGTGCACTTGGGTGATTGGTGCAAAAATTAATTTATTTGAGCTTTTGGCTCTATCTCTCGAACACACACACTTACCTTTTCATATATCAAATGTTATTTGCTAATGGAAGGTGTCACAGTTCACTAGTGCCGGACTAAAATAAATTGGTTTCTATTTAAGCCAACAATTCGCTCTTTGGATTTCCTAATTTCAACTATTTTTTAAAAGTTTTTTTCATCAGATTTGATAAATATGTTTTTAATTGTTTTTTTTTATTTTAATAAATTTTTTCTATTATTTTTTTTTAATTTTACCATTTAACTTTAAATTAGTTAAAAGTTGAATTACTTGAAGGAGCTAGATACTATGATTTTATGGATTATAAATTTAAAAGATTAATTTGGGGTTAGAATATTTGCTAGAGTATGTTAGATAAATATTTTAAATTAATTTTGTTTTAAAATTTTATCATATTAAATTGATGGAAAATTGAGTTTCTTGATTGAACTTAAATTTAAAATTTAATAATTTCTGAGTTTGAGAAATTAATCTAAATTTACTTAATTGTTTTTTGGCTTTTTCTAGACACATAATTTTTAAATTTTATCCTTGAATATTTATTTAATTAGAGATTAAGATGCATTATATTTTGTACTTACTTTCTTTTATAGAATTTGTGATTAATTTTAAAATCAGCTGGATTAACCTAAATCTTTTTATTTGTTAATTTTTTTTAAAAAATTAAATTAAATTATTTAATTAAATATAAGCATGAAATATTTTCATGCTGTGATTCATTGTGTTGTTAAAGCCATCTAACCATCTGGATAAGCATAGCACCATTGCTTCTTTTATTTTTTTTAGCTTCTTGGAAAATAGTGCCATTGCCTCGATATTTTTTTATTATTAATAAGCAAAATTTAGATCAGACGTAGGTCGTGACATGTATCTAGTAGCTATCTGAATTCTCACACCCTCTTATCTCTAAGATTTGGCTTTGTACTTTTTTTCCGGGGCTGTGTGATGTGTCCAGAAACTGGGCTTTAACAGAGTCATATTATATTTAACAGAGTCATACTATAACACATATGAAATTGATATGGTTACATCAATATTTTAGATGTATTATGTTTAATCAGCCATAGAATGCGTGCATAGCATGCCAAATCACGACATCTGAATTTTGTTCCTATTTTTTAATTCCATTTTGACGTAACTGGTTGTAGAAGTGAATATTTGGCTCTTAAATATAGCCACCCTCATTATTTTATTTTATTTATTTTTTAAAAAAGAAAAACCTTCGATGTAATCTTTTCTTATATAAATGGTGCTTTTGTTTCATAAATCAGCGTCAATCACAACAAGGACATATGCTTTGAACATAAAGGCTCTAATGAAAAAAACATAAGAAATAAAATAAGCTACCATAACATTCGTCAAGTTGCATAAACAATGCTGGCAAATCTTCTTTATCCAAGAGAGAAGGTGAGGTTTAAAAAGACTGCCTTTACGGCCTGTGTTGGTCCTTGAATGTGCATGCGTCTTGACGATAACTACTTAAACGTCACCGTTGAGAGCTCCATTTAATCTAACTCAATATCGCTTCGTTTTCTTAGTTGACATTGAAATGAGGAACTTAAAAAATGGTAATTCTAATTGTGATTGAATCATCTAATAATACTTAAAATAAGGATATTAATGCGACCGGACATGCATAAACATGATGACAAAATATGTTCGTCCAAAACACCGGCATGCTTATACTCCTGCTCGGAATTTGAAAGGGTCTGGATTAGGTGGTTTAGCAAGCAATTGTTGTATTATTGCTCGTATTAAAAACAAAACCATGATGTTTGGTCGGTATCTAATCTACAACTCCCAATCTTTTTGGGAATATTTTCTTCTAATTCGGTACATCCAACATATTCCACGCTCTATAATTTCTAAATAAAATGTCACATCTCGTGAGCTTGGAGATCGAGAATCCGATGCTTTGAGACATCACAGGCCTTTCAGCACTTTCTATAATTTACCTCCATTGTTAGGTTTCAAGATGTAATTGAATTTCTTGAGAGGATGTTCTCGGTATAGAGTTGTTTGCAAATGGGCACGTACAAAAGTTACTAGTTAATATTGATTGGGCATTTCGACTTGATGAAAGAAATATTTAACCGAAGATGTTTCAGAAGCAAGCCCCACGTTGATTGAATTTTCATGCCCTAGATGGAAGTTCAAGGTCTCAAAGATTGGAGACGTGCAACGGGGCTCGATTGCTTTCTTATCAAATGGATTATTATTAATAAACCGAAGGTCCATTTAATGTATATGCTAATTAACTATTACTAAAATAATTAGGATGTCTCAACTTTTGCGAGCTCAACCACGAGAAGATACCAAAGCGATCACTATGTGATAAAGTCCCATTTATTATATGTCGATGCAAATTCTAACAAGGGATGTATTTGTTGAAACGCAATAAACTTAGTGTTAGGTGCAACTTATATCTCCAAGTCATTATATTAAACCTGCTCACTAGGACTCTTTATATACGGTAAGTACATAATTTCACTCATGTGTGATATCATGCTGTATCTAATATGGAGATTGCCATGATTATTGTTATTCAAAACAATTGGATAAGTTGGATATAGTTTTTGAAATTGTAATAATAGTTGTTTTTTAAAATATTTTTTATTTAAAAATATATTTTTAAAAATATTTATTTCTGATATCACCGTATCAAAACGTTTCAAGAACTTAATAAAAAAAATTAATTTGATGCAAAAAAAATTAAAACTTTTTCAAAAATATGTTTTAAATGCAAAAACAAAAGCACTCATTATATTTTAGCAACCAAATCATTAAGTACCTTTAAGAAAAAATATTTCTCAAGAGGGGACAAAGGATGTAGCTCATTTCTCAACTTATTAAATACATAAGAATAAAATAGGATAAAAAAATGTTATTTAATCTAAGTTAATATGGAAAACTTATAATCCTAGTAATTAGGGTTGAGTAAACTTGTTTAGAACCCAAACCCTTGGTCCAAATTATGAAATAAAAATATTTGATAGAAAAAATAAAAAAATTACAAAGACAATTTTAAAAAAATACCAACTTACATTAAATTTTTAAACTTGTGACCAGATGAGTTTAAAAACATTTTATTTGAAAAACTATTAAATTTAATTCTCAATTAATTAAATATTAAAAGATAAAATTAAAAAATAATTAAAAAATACTATTGCACAAAAAGATTAAAAAATAACAACAAAAAGAACAAAGATCAAAATTGAAATACAAAATATGAAGTGTGAAATTGCAAAAAAAAATTAATTTAGCAAAATGATAAAAAAATAATCAAAAGAACGAGAATCAAAATTGATATAAAAAAAAAATATTGTTTGAAGGTCGAACTTGAGAAGAAAAATAATTTTAACAAAAAAAACTTTAAAAAAATAAAGATCATATTGGTAAAAATAGTATACTATAAATCTTTATTGAAAGATAAAAATGAAAACAAATAAAACTTTTTGTAAAGAGCTAATAAAAAAATAAAAAAATAAAAATTAAATTGAAAATGATAATATAAGATAAATTGAGGTTGAAGGATGAGATTGAAAATAAATAATTTTTTTCTAAAAGGACCAAAAAAATTAAAAAATTAAAAAATAAATAATAAAGTTTAAATACTGTTAAAGAGGACCAAGCTGGCATTTTAAGGAAAGAAGAGAAAAAAATTGCTCCACTAGGCACAAACTACTCAACCATGACCAATATGCGTACCCTCAATAGCAAGAGGACATATCGGTATTTTCCTTGTTTTTTAAAATATTATTTTAAATGTTAAATTATCCTTTTGGTTGACTTGTTAATAATGATAAAAAAACCATTGTGAAAAATACTATAAGCACCTGAGATCAATTTTAATTTTTTTTTGTTTCAAAATATTTGTGGTTAATTTGGTGTATGTGTTATTTTTTTCTTATCAAATACCAAATTGTTTCTTATCTAAGCTGATAATTAAAAAAAAATAATTGTGAAAGTACAAAAAAACCTTTTTTTTATTTTTTTGTTTTAAAAAATATTTTAATGTTTTTGCTGTGCTATTGAAATGTGAAATTTTTATTTCTTCCTAATCAATTTGGTAATAACTATTAAGCCTTATGAAAATCTTTTAATACCTCTAACAGCTAGTTTTATATTATTATTTTTTCGGTGGGAAAGCAAAACCTTGAAAAGACTATTCCAGTTACATGCTTCTGCAGAAATCTCTCGTGTTTTAGCTTTCGTTAATTATATGTTGTGGATAAAGGATTTGACTTCCAACTTGTTGTTAAAATGCCACTCTTCTGGGGGATTGTAAAATAATTATCGATGATAATCCGTCACTGTGCAAGTCACTCTAATTACTATGTTCGCGTTACAGCCTGCCAAGGATTGCAATCGAGGGCGTTTACGGGACAACTTGAATAAAATTTAAAGGGTTGGATGAAGTAAGTATCAAGAATGGATGATAATAATTGAGCACAAGAGAACGCTACTGAAGCCGGCTTTAGAAGTGATGATTTCAGGAAAAATGCAAGAGGGCTAAGTTACTTATGGACATTGATTGTCAAAAATAAATAAATAAATGAGTAATTAAACGATTACAAACGGAAAAATGATTATATTTTATATTTCAAGTCTACGCCACATCTTTCAGATAGGGTTTATCCAGATAATCAATGTCAACCATATGAAATTTATAGGACTTAAAAGAGTTTCAACTAGATCTGGAGCGGCTGGCTGCTTAAACTACAAGAAAAGATATTGTTTGGTTTGCTTTTTTGCAAGTCTCTGTAATGTCCATACCGTGCAACATTATTAAGATTTTGATTGTGAGTAATAATATGGTCGTGTCGTCTTTCTTTCTCCTGGCCGGAAATAACATTTCTTTTGATGACAGTGATCACATAACTATAATGGCAAACACATTCTTGTTCATCATTAAGGACCTTGACACCATTCTCATCATCATGACGGATCATATATCTGGGTATGCATACATTTTCACTTGGGTGAGAACAAGTTCATGTATTTATTGAATGCAAGAAATATGAGGCCCTAAGGAGAGAAAAAATGTTAGTTTAATTAGTGTTTGAACGAAATTTAAAGTCCTTCGGAATGGCTATCCAACGGTAGTAGAAAGATCATGAGACACCAAGGGCATGGACCCCTGTTGATGTTGTTTTCCTTATCAGTGATTATGTGCTTAGCTTTTGACATGCTTATTTCCTCATTGATGATCGTTTGGTGATCATGGCAATAGGCTTTTCAGGATGCTTGATTTGTTCCATGGCTATCATTAAAAGTTCGCATCATTGATCACAAAAGAAGATTCAAGTAGGTTGCCATTTTGAAACCCCGTTCACTTTATCTGCTAATCTTGCGAGCAAACTCTCTATTAGCTAGGAAAATCCAGGTCCAAAAGCAAAATAGGAGCAACCAATACCGTGTATAAATGTGATGCTGATGCTATAATAACTTGTCAAAATTATAGCCTGCCCTACAAAAGCTGGGCTAAGCATTCAAGCAATTAGGTGATGGCAAATGTTCTCTCGTCAGGGCAATCAGTGCTCCCCCCCCCTAAAAAAAAAAAAAAAAAAAAAAAAAAAAAAAAACAGAAGATTAGTATTTCAGCAATCCCATTTTAGCATTTCTTCAAATCAGCAAAGAGATTGGTAGACTTGGTCGGTAATAGAAGTTGATTGAACCCACAATTACTCCTTGAAGTTCTAATCTGGTGAGCACTAAGAAACTCCAGCATGTGAAGATGTGATGATGAGCTCGCTAGTGAGCATAAACTGATAAATTTCATCATAATTTCTTTGGGGCCAAAACAGAAGGAAAAACTCCGACACAATAATCGTACTTTTTAGAGGTTTGGCAAAGTTGTTATAGTCATTATAACAACCAAATGTTCCATTATTTAGTACCTTTCAGAACATAACTCACTACAGGGATCATTGTTCTCTCTCTCCCTCACAAGTCAATCATGCCGAGGACTGCTGTATCTTCGCTTGTTGACTCCGCTACTAAGGTACAATGAAAGGGACCTGAAAGATGAAATGATCATAGAAAGCTAATGGAGCCTCCTTTCATGTGTCCTGTAAGAAAAAGAAAAAGAAAAAGAAAAAAACCAGAAAGGGATGGAGAGATTTTCTGTGTTATAATTTTGAAAAAAAAAATGCTATAATAATTCTCAAGAGACATAATTAGCAGATTGTTTTCTTGCTATAATTCTTGTAAGAAATAATTACAGTACTAATAGCGAGCACATGCCTGCATGGAGAAGTACAGTAAGGAATCCAAGGTGTGTTTCCAAGTGATTTTGCTAAACACCTATCAAATAAGCTTTGATAATGTCTGTCGACCTCAAGCATTTATTTGTAATTAGATAGCGTATCTATACTCTTAACCACCACCATTTGCTTCCTTAAAAGGCCCAGATTTCACTTTGTGGTGGGTGGTGGGTGGTGGTGGTCAAGCATGTGTAAACCTGGTTTTAAAGTTGAATGAAAGCATGACAAGGCTACCAAACGGATCCCCGGTCGGTGCTTTATTTTTCAGAGCAATTCACCGATGATTAGCTCCGTAATTATGCCAATATTCCTCATCTTTAACATCAGAGGAAAACCTAATTATCACCCGTATAAAAGTTACATGAACCCTTGCAGGTAAATTCATTCAAAATCACTCAATCCCTAATTAAGATTGGGTAAAGGTTAACAGATATGGCTTGCTTTTGCAGGTTAATTTTTTTTGTAATTTTTTTTAAAAATATTGATCTGATTTACGCAGGAATCTGGATTTACTCATGAAATTTTCACTTTATAGTTTTTCTTCAAATTGGTTGATTTTTCTACGGCTACAAGTACAGATTGTTTGATTTTTCTACTTTAGACTTGGGAGGACAAGTTGGAAGAAAAGGATAAGACTGCGTCTTCGAGTGTGGTTGGGGGACCTGACTTTTATTTTCTTCATTGTTATGATACCAAATGAGCTATGATTTTCTAGGAACCAAGTTGTGTGGCATCATGTGACTTTCTCCACCAACCAACAAATGTAGTTTTGTGAGGTTAAGATCAAGGAGATTCGTACTTTGATTTTTTGCGTGCCTCTCTCTGTTCCTTTATTTTCTTTTCTGATAAGAACAAGATAAGCTTTTCCATCTGCTTGGGCCCAGAACGATCCAGGCTAATGTGAGAAAGTCTGGGCTCTCGAGGGAGCAATTCCTCTCCTGGTTTATAACCATTCAAGAACTAAATGGATCGCTAAGAGTTAATAGAGCAATTACCACAAGGGCATTTTCCAAACAAGTTCCATCCAATGCCTGTGGCAATAATTCTTCTCGAACTTTGGAGCTCTTGATGGTTGTTGAGTTCAAGCAATCTCAAGGCCCAGAGACAGATTTGGGGATCACAAATGGGATTATTTACCGTAGGCTGAGGCCTTAGGCCTTTAAATCAATGTTCCTAGTCGGACCATTGTTGCTACTAGGGCCTATCATGAGAGCTTCTATCAACTCGTACATGGGCCATCCTTTTAGCAAAGGGGGAAGAATACACGCATTGTCACCCTTGCCTGGAGAGCTATAGCTCATTCTAAATTATTTGCCAGTCCGATTCCGTGAGATTCTTTCAAATGAGTAGCATCTCCACCCTTTCACCTGTAAAATCTATTATCAAGTATTGACAAATTACAGAGGGCACCATGGGCCCGAATTGCAACTGATTTTTCAGATATATAGAATGTTAGCCACCAATTTATGATTCATCAAAGCAAGCAAAAGATGTGGAGGTAGAGGCGCTTGCTATCAGATTCTGCATGCCACCTGGCAATCAAGTAGCCAATTAGACATTATTTCTCCTATCCTTGAAGATAAGCCTCGGCATGCATTAACAGATTTGCAACCCACCTCCATAAGCCATTCGAACACTGCACAAACTGATTGGAAGAGTCTTTTGGCAAAAAAAAATAAAAAAAATGGCTGCTGTTTGCGCTTCTTCTGCCATTGCAGCCGTTTCCATCTCTTCTTCCAGGCAAGTTCTCTCAAATCCCATCACGACTACCTCTTATGATGCTATTGACAACTGTTAGCTGTGTGGCATATACTTGAACTTTTTAACATGTATTAGACGTGATTCAATATTAGTTAAGTTGATCGTGCTGCTTCATTCTAGATTAATTCTTAATTACATGTTGGTTACTTGTATAATCAAGGCTTATAATGAAACAACAAAGACTTAGAAAAATAACATGAGTATTTATTTTTTTAAGTGAAGTGAGTCATGTAAATAAAACATTGCAGTTCCCAGAAGACTGCATCCCTTGTCGGGTCAACAAAGGCTTCTTTTCTTAGGGGAAAGAAACTGAGACTGAAGACGTACACGTCACCAACCGCAGCTCGATCAGTTACAGTTTGTGTTGCAGCTGACCCTGATAGACCCCTCTGGTTCCCAGGCAGCACCCCTCCTCCATGGCTTGATGGCAGGTCAGTTGATGACTTGTTCTTCAGAACCAAAGCCTCTTTCTTGTCATTGATGTAAAGACTCAATTACTGTGCTAAGCGTTCTAAAGTTTTGCTTGAATGTCTCAACTGCAGCCTCCCTGGAGACTTTGGCTTTGATCCTCTAGGTCTTGGTGAGTGAGAGCTAAACCGTTAGGTGTTAGTCACTTGCACAATATAACCAATCATGAAGTACTTATGCAAGTTGTGATTTGTCTGAAACAGGATCTGATCCTGAAACTCTGAGATGGAATGTGCAAGCAGAACTTGTTCACTGTAGATGGGCAATGTTAGGTGCTGCTGGTATTTTCATCCCAGAATTCCTAACAAAGATTGGCATCCTAAACACCCCCTCATGGTACACTGCTGGAGAACTTGAATACTTCACTGACACCACCACACTCTTCATTGTTGAGTTAATCTTTATAGGCTGGGCCGAGGGAAGAAGATGGGCTGATATTCTCAAGCCAGGGTGCGTTAACACTGATCCTATCTTCCCTAACAACAAACTCACTGGTACAGATGTTGGTTACCCAGGTGGGCTATGGTTTGACCCACTTGGATGGGGCAGTGGTTCTCCCGAGAAGATCAAGGAATTGAGGACAAAGGAGATCAAGAATGGAAGATTGGCTATGTTGGCTGTGATGGGTGCTTGGTTCCAACACATTTACACTGGCACCGGTCCTATTGACAACCTCTTTGCTCACCTAGCAGATCCTGGTCACGCCACCGTTTTTGCTGTGAGTGCACCCCTAAAACTTCAAACAATAACAGTAATTTGTAAATAATGCAGCGAGAACAAGTTGTTTTAAATTAAGCTAACTATTTTAAATGGTGTGTTTCAGGCTTTTACCCCCAAGTGAGAAACGCCGGCGAGCATGCTTCCCTAAGGAAGGAGCTTAAAGAAATATTTGTCGATAGAACCTTTGTATCATTATTAGAACTTGTAATGTCTGATAACTACGATTTCTCATAGAGTGCTGTTGCAATGTACAAAAACCACCCCTTGAACTTAGATGTCACCGATATATTTGAGCTAGTAACAAAAGTTGCCCAGAAAAGCAACCGTTCCGAATCACATGAAACTTCAGAACTCATCTCCAACTATCTCACTGCCCATACATCAATTTTGGAAACAGCGAGCGGTGGCATGGCATTTTACTCCATACGCCACCGAACCAATTAATACGAGTAAAGTAGAACAATTAGCGTAGAGGATCCATTTTAAGAATATGCAAATTAACAATAGCTCAAATCAATTATTGAATACAGAACAGATGCCAATACTGCGGAAAAGTAAGGCGACACTTGGCCGTCAAAGCAGAACACAACATTAAACTGAGAAATTAAATGGAGGGCTATGTACTTGAGGTAGATTTAAATCATTTGTTTCTAAAAACCATTTTGAAAAAGCCATGTCTACATTCAAATCCGAGTCTGATCTCCTTTCTTTCGAGTGAATCACGTAGGACAAACCCTGCGGTTGTAAATCAGATAAATTTCGAACGGACACCTAACAATTTTGATGGGATTGCCAGTTGAGACGGGACCCATAGACCTGACCGGTGACCCATAAAAATAAAGGAGAGAGATTCTTGCACATTTTGGGAGGAATCAATTGATAGGTAATCACTTAGCATAGATCTTTGTTAAATGAAGACCAAATTTTTTGTTATTATAAGAGCGTAGACTGTGAAATCGCAGCTATAGTTCATTTCTCTATGACTTGGAGAATTCCTGAATCTATGACAAAGCTATTGGCAGATCATCATATTCATCTTTCATGTATATAACTTGCACTCTAGGCTACACGCTTTCATGTTCTTCTTGATTTCCTCTTCCTTTTTTCCTGTTTAATTTCTTAAATTTTACATATTGTTTAGCAAGCGGGCAACGTGTCTCCATCAGTATAGGAGGCAAAGTAGCCTGCCTCACGCAACCCCTCCTGCAAAAAACCAATGAGTTTTTGGCTCATCGCTAGCAATCTCTTGACTTCTACAGTCGTACATCTAGTTTTTAGGATTCGTTTGGAGATAAATTTGTTCACATTTCATGTAGGAGATGATTAAAATAATCCTTCATATTTGTTGTGGTGTGCACATTGCTCTCCTGCCAAAATGGGTATTAACCACTGTTCTTCACTCCTAACAAACAGTATATCAGTTCATAAATTTAAGAAGGAAAAAAACATACTGATCCTATAAATTTCCCAATTCTCATCTTCAGTACACTTTATTCAAATGTTGAGTACTTTGCTACAGAAGATTTTCGGCAGAAGTATCATACACATTGACAGGGCTGGGATTTGGTCCAAAGGACCATCAATAAGACTGGGTCCTAGCCTAGAGACCCAAACGTTGGGCCTAAGACCCAGGGAACAAGGAAAGAAAGCAGGCCTACGAGCATCTCGTAGGCAAGGGGCAAAAGGAAAGCCCAACCCAGATAACCGTCATTTTAGCTATTATCTTCTCGTTCGTCAATCAACTATCTAAAACTTATTTTAAGTGATGAATTTCTTCTTGTTGATCGAGTATCATATTATGCTGTCTTTGTCAATTTCATAGGCGGAAGTTATAGAGATTCAAGCATATGGAGCTTTAATTCTCAATAATATCATAATGATTTGTGACTATCGATGGACGGGAAGGGGGAATCAAACTCTTCCACTTTAAATTTTCTTTGGTTATTATTAATGGTTTTTCTTTATCTTTTCGGCTGTTTTCAACGGGAAAGTAATTCTTATAGGATCCGTTTTGGATGCCAGCTTCTGCACACCAGCATTTTATCAAAGAAGGTACGCCCATCACGGTACAAAACTTCAAAAATTGTTCTCCAAGAAGCTTTGTTTTAACTGGGACACGCTAGTTTTTTTTAATTACTATTTTTTGTGTTCTAATAGGGAGAACACCCTCCAGCCAGCTTCTGGATAAAGAGACTAAATCTCTTTAAGAAAAGGAATCTTGGATGATTCACATCAGGAAAATGACAGAATATATAAACACTAATTGAACCACCAATAAATTTGAAATGGTAATCTTGGGCTGGAGTAAAACACATACCTACAGGCACTTGCTTGGTAAATGCTGGAGCATGCAATTCAATTATCACCGCTGGTATCTCATACCTACAGGCATGTTATCCCCTCGGAACTTCTCGACATCCGACAAAGCTCACCACTAGACAAGCATCCAGTTCAGGCACCACAAAGGACACAAGCACTTAAAGCACATCAAACTTCATTCGAATATCCGTATTAAAAAATTATGGTAGGTTTAAATATATTTTTGGTAAAATTATGGTTAAGATTTATATGTATTAAAAAATATGTATAAATTATTTGGTTGTTTAGAAATGCATCAAAATATATATATTTTTATTTTTTAAAAATTATTTTTAATATTAACACATCAAAATAATCTGAAAATATAAAAAAATAATTTATAGTAAAGAAAAAATAAAAACTTTAAATTTAAAAAAATGTTTTTGAAATGCAAAAATAAACATAATTTTATGAAATTTAATTAAAAATTATATAAAAACTGTATTTTAAACTTAATTTTTTAATGAATAACAAAGCATAAAATAAAATTGAGTATATTTTACTGTATTTTTTATTCTATAAATGCAAAACCTAAGGCTAAACAAACTCACCCTGAATCTGAAATGGAATGGTTGATATCTAGTCGAAGAAACGACGAAGTATAGGCTGGATGGCTAAACAATCGCACCCTTTTCTCCTAAGAGATCTCGTGTTCGAGGCTTTTTTTCCGTAATAACAATAAAAAACTCTAACTAATAAGAGTTTTAAGGAAAACATTAAGGAAATTGAAAATTAGTTTTCATTAAACAGCTCCAAATTAGCCGAAAGAGTCCATCCAGTTAAAAAAAAAACGATTAAACTATCTAATAAAGCTCCAAAATTGGTGTTGTATTAACTTTATAATAATTTGGCAAGCTGTTTTTCGAATCTTACCGCCGTAGCCCATGGAAAGCAAATACCTTCCGATCTGAAAGAAAGCAAAATGCACTCCAAGACATACATAATCAGTAAGTGAATATGATAAATGAGGACATGCCTATCCGCTTGAAATATATTAAGTTCCCAGCCATCTGGAATTAAATCAAAATCCACGCACAAGTATGATTTTCTTAAACTCGTTTAAAGAGAACACATGCAAAAAAATCTCTCCAACTACATTCAGCATTCAAGGTTTTGATCGAAGAACGAAACAGAAACATAAAATAAATTATATTTAGAATAATTTCTTTATATTTTTAAAATTATTAACAACAGAAACTGGCTATAGAATCATTACTGATTGAAAATTAACATCGTAAGCAAAGAAGAATTCAACGGGTATAAACCTATCCATTATCATTTTTTTATAAGAATCTGAGTACTCAATATATTAAATATTGTCATTACAAGTTACAAACTACTCACCTTCCAAGTTCCATCTGATCTCCCTTCCTCCATTCAAGTGTCCCTTCAACTTATATTATATTACAAATTAAAAATTTTCCAAACTGGAAAAGATTCAGAAAGGAAAAGAAGTTTACATAAAAATATAAGAAGAGAGACAATTAATCAATACTAGCTACAATAACGGACCCGAAATAAATACTCGAGCAGGTCAAGATGGAGGACGGTTCGGTGACCGCATAGAGATTTGAACCGGAAGCGGCCGGCCGGTACCGGTCCCTCCGCAGCTACTACACGCCATGCGACCCGAACCGGAACAAGCCCGGCAACCAGAATCTCCATCGGACCAACGGGAACAAAGACAAGCGACCCGACCCGTCCCGTTGCAAGATGGGCACAACGGGCCGGCCATGGGCTTCTGGTCCATAACCGATTTAACCAGAACAGCCCCGGCGAGCACACTAAGACCCGTGGCCAACTGGCTCAGAACGATCGGTCCCATTATTCTTCCGAGAACAAAAACGATAAGGGAGAGAGAGAGAGAGAGAGAGAGATGAGCCGTGTAAGACTGTATTGTGATATGTGTCTTCTGGGGGGTAAATTACGGTGTGTTTTATTGTGATTTTAAGACAAGGAAATAGAGTGGTAGTAGAAATGTACACGTAGACGCGTGAGTGTTTGGTCGTGGCTTTGAATTATTTATTTTGGAGGGTAATGAAGGTGTTTATTTTATGCTTTTTGGGGGGCGTCGGTAGATATCGTTGTTTAAGTTGGGGTTTTATTTATTTATTTTATCTTTGTGTGAGCTCACGTTTACATTTTTTGCTTGTGCCAGTCGGCTGACTTCTCCGGATGGTTGGGTGTAAAAAATAAAATAAAATAATTAAGAGTTATATCATCATCCCTATCAAAACTCATTTTTTTATATATATGATATTGTTTAGAATTTATTTAAAAAAATTGATTTGAATTAACCCAAATAAATTTATAACCCAAGCTTTAGGCCGCACAATTACTAGATAATTTTTTTTTTCACGCATTTCTTCGTCCATGGTTTGAACTTGATAATTAAACTCTATTATAATGAAGATACTCTAAGGAAGGTCCTATGGAAAAATAACTTGATGCCAGGATGATAAAAAGATTAACACCTTCCATTTTTATTACTTTTCAATATGAAAAAAAAAAGGGGACTCTAATGTTGGTTTAACAACTATGCTCGTGCCACTCCTTTTATCCAAATATCCATGTTCCATATTTTGCTGGTCCTATCATAAAACTGTCCTGTCCTCCACCCAAACAGACAAAAGAAATTAAAACTCAGGATTTTCTATTTCTTGTATCTAGATTGCTGAAGTCCTCAAACACCATATGGAGTGGATAGGGTTTTTTCCATCATAAAAAAGGGGAAAAAATCCTGCTTACTCTCACACCAGCTATATATCTTGAACAGTGATTGGGTTAACTTTTTTTGTCCAGTCAAAAACAAACCAGCCATCTAGACAGAGACTGGAAGGCTGGTAAAAGTTCTTTGCACTGAATGCACTTCCAAACTTATTATCCGTTAATTGAAGGCAAAGATCGGCCCCCTGCATTAAAACACTTGTGTATACAGGAGTCTATAGTTTATTAACAAATTGTTGACTCCATTTCAAAGGTTAGAATAGAGCAGCATGCGAGTCAATAACTTTTATACCTCTTTGCTGAATGTTTTCCTTCTGGCTGAACGCTTTTCCTGTTGACTTGGAACGAGTCCAGTCCAATGTACCACTTGCTTCATTATGCATGAACCTTCCAGGCAAAAACAGTATATTTGATCCGCGATGAGCAGTACGTTAGCTGATTTCGTACTTGGGAATGAGCATCCTCGTATGATTTGGTATGTAAGCTTGTCATGTAACTGTTTCGTGCTGTTGGTTTTTTTTTTATATGGAAAAACATTACAAAGTATTTTTTTATGTGTTTTTTAATATAGAAAAGTTACAATGAGCTCGAAACATAATATATATAGAATGATATTAATATTGATATTTACTTTTTAAATATTGAGATCTTGATATATTAAATCGACTTTGATTAATTTTTTAATTTTATAGTTTAAATTATAAAATCATGATAATTTTATATAAAAAATTAAAACAAATCATGATAATTTTATATAAAAAATTAAAATAAATCATGAAAATCAATTTATAATTAACTCAATGTTAAAAAAATAAATAAATAAACTATTTAAATCTAACTAATTTAATTTGTCAAGCCTGTAACCTAAGCTATGAGGGTAGGATAACCCTGCATAAAATAAATATAAAAATTATAAATCTTAACTTTCAATTAACTCAATGTTAAAGGATAAAAAAATAATTAAAAAAAAATAAAAAAATAATTCAAGTCAATATAAACTAACTTGTTAAACCTGTGATCTTAATCATTAAATAATAATAACTTCTTAAAAAATAAAAAAAAAATTATAAAGTCTCAATTCAAACATAACTAATGTTAAAAGTTGAAAAAAAAAACTCAAGTCCATAAGACCAAGGTAATTCTGCACAAAAGAAGTTGAAAAAAATTATAAAACTCAATTCTTAGATAATATAATATTAAATAATAAAATTAAAAAATATATAAAAATGAAGAAGATCAAGTTGTTAGATGGTGAAATTAAAAAAATAAACATAGTCAACTGATCAAGCTGCGACATAGATCATAAGATGAGATAACCCTATATTTTTATATAAAAAATAACATAGTTTATTTATTAATTATCATAATGTTGAAGGATGAAATAAAAAAAATTAATTAAAAAAACTAAGTCAACTTGATAAAATTGTGACCTGGGCATGAGATAAAGATAAATTCATTTAAAAAAAAAACTGGAGATTGAAATCAAGAAAAGAAAAAACTAAATTCATGACACCAATAGATAACCCAGTATAAAAAATATAAAACTTAATTTCTAAAATAGCCTAATACTTAAGGATAAAAAAAAAATTCGTTGAAGGATGAAATTGAATTTTTTTTAAATACATCTCTATTCATAATTGATTTGTTTTTTGTTAAAATACATCATTATTCCAATGAATAGTATTTATTGAGTGTTGCTACAATAATTTAACTATATCCTTTAGTGTTTTATTAAAAAGAGAACTAAATTAAAAGACTGATATAAACATAACATAAATAAAAGAAAATTACAAAGTCTAATTCACAAAACAATATAATATTAAAATATAAAATTAAAAAAAAATGATCGATGAATAGTAAAATAAAAAAAACAAAAAACAATGTAATACATCAATAAACTTCTGCTGAGAGGTACTTGCAAATTATCAATTATCATTATTTCTCACTTCAGCTGAAAACCCATTTTCTTATACAAAATTAAATATGATAGAATAGAATGGGTCAATACATACATATAATGTAATACATCATTAAAATATAAGAAAAAGCAATTCCTAAGGCCTTTATATATATATATATATATCGAACCATGTATAACAGAATAAATTAAAAATTTTGTGAGGACAAAAATGACCTGTATTCAGTTATATTTCCACCATGACCTTTATTTTATTTTTTAAATAAATGGTATATGTGTAATAAAAATTAATAATTTATAATATATATAATTTATATTTACATAATTGTTTTATATAAAATATTAAAACTTCAATTTTTTTTTTACTTTTTTTCAGATTGATTTAGATTAATCAAATGAATCCATGCAACTCGAAATTCCATTCCTTAATCAGATTAACCTTATACCGGGTCTGAGAACTATAGTAATAGGATAGATCTAGCAGCCCGTACTAACAGTACTAGGGTGCAAGAGAGTAGTGGTTAGCAGTTGGTAAAACAGAAAAAGAAACGATCAAACTTATCTAGCACCACCATACAATCAAGGACCTGATTGCCACCCCATAAGGAGTTTCGGGGCCATTGTCAAATCTGAGGTGCTGAACCATTGGGCTCCCCATGCTGACAGGATGGACCAGCCCTACAACCTTACATCTTGGTAGAAAAGCTCAGGGATTAAATTTAACTTGCCCCAAAGTTCAGGGCAATTTTGGGTAATTTAGCAAGAAAAAAAAAAACAAACTTGTAACTACAAAGATGCAGCACAATCGTCGTGTTCTTGAAGCAATCTGCTAATAGTATAAATTGAATTCCTCTCAACTCAATAGCATTTTAACTGTATAGTCAGAGCTTGTTCTTTTGTATCTTCTCTCAATAACACTCTCTTATCCCATCTGGACAATCAACTGATTCCTTACAAATCGTTATTATGATTCCACATAAACCTCTTTAAATGAGAGAGAGTGAGCTGTTCAAGACCCACCCCTGTCATCAAAAGAACCAAAAGAAATGATTCTACAAAAATCTTCAACGTCTTCTATCATGCTGTCCTCTTGTCACCTTTAATCTCTCCTATGAAAGCATTCCCAATTGAATCTTTAAATTAGGTTTCACATCTATGGGAGAAAATTTATTGCTCTCAAAACACTTGTCTGATGTTAATGTTGATTCTCGAGGTTCTGATGTATTCTAAGATATCATTCTCATCACAGAAATGCAATTCAAGGGTTGTGATTTCAGCATTTTCTTTGTCAGTGAAGATCCGAGGCACACCTACAATAATCAGAAATCAGAAGTCAAAGAAAAGTACTAAGAAGCAAAAATACAAATTTGCAGGAATTCACAAGTCACTGAAGGATATGGCTAAGCACAGGAATTTGGAAGTTGGATTGTGCCAATTTTGGCTGCAAACACTATAGTAACAAAATTCTACATCTGTTATGAATAGCTACCGATATATGAATAGCTACCTATCACTTCACAAGAAAAATGAATTTCTTATCGAAGTTCTATTGATTGAGCTACACTTTCAGCTATGTAATGAAAATAAAAAAATAATGTTTCCTATGCAATTAATTTTCCCCATCATCAGTTACGTTAAAACTTTCAAGGTAAAACACAAAGATGAATACTTTTTTCTTCAGATAATCCAGATCTTTGTTTCAAATTATTCCAGAGGTTTATAGTTCAATTACCATGAAAACATTCTCGTGCTTCTCCAGCCATGAGAACCACATCACCACTTCGGAGAAACATTGCTAAAGGTGGATCTTCTCTAGATTTTCCTCCTAAAAGGAAAATAGCCTTGCAACCCAAACTGAGGGGAAAAGAAGGTTAAAGTCAGCAATCAAAACCTCTTCTTTGGATTGAAAACCATGGAGAAATGATAGAAAAAAGAATACCTCATGCTTACAATAGGTTTACTCCAGTCAGCTTCCATGTCATCCAAGTGGCCCCCTAGTGTATCTCCTGATCAGTGACGTAAAATATATCGTGCACATTAATTACACTTCCAAGAAATTGAACTGATGTTAACAACCTAATATTGCGTGCATTAATTACACTTCCAAGAAAAAGGGGTTCCGATGCATGAGGTTCTTCATATGGCTAGGGTCTAGGGAAGGTCAGGTGTCACAACTTTCCACCTATTTCTGCAGGGAGGCTGTCTTGCAGTTTCAACATGCTAACTTCTAGTAACAAACACACGACCTTACAATTGCACTAGGTCTCATAAGCCAATAAATATTAAACAAGAAATAGACAAAAGGAAGATATAAACAAGCTTTCCATTAATAATTACCTGATGCAAAATAGTTTACTATTGCAGCTTCTGGGTGGAATTCTTCTCCCACAGGCATCGCAGGAGCAGCCAACTTTTTAGCAAACTGACAGAGTTCATCAGGGATCTTGTTATGTGGAAGAGATACATTGTAGTTACGCTACACCACAAACAAAAAGACTTAAATTCATTCCAATTCATAAAGAAGAGAAACTTCTAAAAGATGTGTTGGGTTGAGAGTTTGCATGTATAATAATCAACACGCCCAAAATGTTGATGAAGACAAATAAACTAAGAGAAGGACTAGCTGGCATCTTGATTCTCAAGTCACATAAAATGGCTTGATACAGATTTGAGCAGAGCAAGATTTAAGTGGTTGAAGGTGTATATCCTTACACGCACTGTGTTCTGAAACAGCAGCAAGTTGATAAAACTTTTTTTTGCACAAAAAGAGTAGACAATTGTTTCAAGACAAACTAGTTAAACTGAACTGCTAGCTTCAAGCACAACCTCTTAAAATTCAGACTAAAAACAAATTAAATCGTTACTGCTGACAATCATACTTGTGTCTATACATTATTTAGAAAACCAAGGTATAACAATGTTAGTACATTGAAAGATTGTATCATACCAGATTGTATATTCTGTGATCAAATCCCATGGCATTCATAATGCAGATAGATGGGGTGTGGTATACAATAACTAAACCCAAGGGTCACAATGCCAACCTTACATAACTGAAAGAAGGCTACATAAGAAAGAAAAGTCTATGCTTTATAATTGTTAAAGGATCTATACTTGCTGTCAATCAGCATGGCCCCAAGGGACAAGCTCTAACAACTACTAAGTGAAACTTAAATTTGAGCGTGTGTACTTCCCTACTGTATCATGAAATCGAAAGGTCAATATGGAAGAACACAAAACTAGTAGACAGGAATTGCAAAAGTGAAAAACACTGAAGCTGCAATCACCTTAGACCAATCAAATTGCAGTCCAAGGGTACTCCACCGCAACTTCCGCAATAAGACGGAAGCTGAAATGGGCTTACAAGGCTTCCCTCTTAACAGAATACTATCTTCCTCACAAAAACTCCATCTACGAGTATCTCCATTGCCAACACAACCATTTGACACAGAGTCCGAACTAGCAGGCATATTTTCATCCTCAACCAACACTTTCCTCTCTTTCGCAGCAATAAACAGGTCACTTATAGGCCCATAGATTGCATTATGATTCGTTCTATTAGGAGGCTGAGGGAAACTCATTAAGCTCTCCCTTATCCATCGGCATTGTTCATCAACACTCAATGCCCCCGGAATGAAATAAAAACCTGCAAAATTCATCTTTCTCCATAAAAACTTCTCTAAAATCAATAAATCTTTATTTGGATTATACAGAAAACTAAATAAAAAATAAAACAGGTAACTACTTCCATCAAGTGATAATCACGCCATTTAGGTTTTCTTTAAACAAAAGAGCATAAAGTAATTAAAACACAAAAATGATACCAGGCTGACTTTCCAAGCCGAAGACGGGCCGATCAAAACGGCAATCAACAACCACAATTTCAGGAGGAAGTTCCCCGTTTTTATGATAAGAATCCAAAAATGACTTGAAATCTAAAACCTCTGATAAGTCGACTTGTTTTGGTTGCTTTTTCCTGTTGAAAAATCAGAATGTTTAATTGATTAAACCGATAAAATCACAAACGACGGCACTTTTACTTGAGAAAAGGAAAGATAGGGACATACCTTTTGGAATTTTGATCGTAGTAAAGTTTGTACTTCTTCTCTGTTTTTCGGAATTCCGTTCGATCTGTGTCGTCGGTAACGGCTTTATAGGAGCCGTACATTTCGACGAGGAGTGATTATTATTCAATGATTTTTAGGGTTTTTGAATTGGGCGCAGAGGTTTTGAGTTGCTGTCTACAGTCCTTTTGTTTCAATAGCATGTATATTTTTAAAAGTTCTTTTAAAAGAAATTAAAGAATTTAATTTTTTTTTAAATTGGTTTGACTGTATTTTTAAATATATAATAATAATTATTTTTAAAATATTTTTTATTTAAAAATATATAACATTAATAGTTTTTATTTTTTTAAAAAAAATTGAATATTAAAACATTAAAAAAATAAATTTTAATAATACACTGTTTAGAACATGGTTACAAAATATTAACTTTGACCTCTGGTTTAAGGTAGAAACGCGGGCAGCCCTTGCTCCATCCAGAGCAGCCACGTGGAGAGAAAGCGAAAACTGATTCATTGAATGGACAGTTAAAAAGCCTTAAAACCCAACCCAACCCAACCCAACACAGGTATATAAATACTCCCTATCACAAAATAGTTCTCCGTAATCTTAATAAAAGAAGGGAAAAAAATGGCGTGCAGGATTGTGCTGCGTTCCGCTCTGACAACAGAAGCATGGCTGATGATGATATCACCTCTCCATCCAACCCGAGCCATCATCTATTCTTTCTCACCAGCAAGAACCGTTGGATTTTCAAGCAGTAAAACAACAAGCATTAGGGCTTCAGAATCTCATCGCTTTGGAAGAACAAAACCAGCTCTCGTTAATTGTTTCTGCTCTTATAACAATGAAGGTGACCAGGATCAAGAACCCCCTCAAGAAGCTGTGCTTAAAGCTATTTCTGGTTTGTGCTAACTTTTTCTTTACCATTTGCTTAGTTTAATTCAGTTAACCAATTCAAGTGGTAATTGGAATTAGTTTGACAATTAATTAATGAGTTCGAATCTAATTGAGTTGGTTATGTTTTTGAATTGAAGTTTATCGTGGGTTGGTTCTTGTTGTATCTCTGTATCTTCCATTTGTTCCTTTGTTATGATTTGTTAGAAGCGTAGTCAGTCGTCATACATTGATGATAGATGCTTTAGCCGATGATGTTGAATGCAGGGGTGTCAAAGATACAGGCAAGGGTCGGACAAACCACAAATGTTTTTAATGGTGGTACGGTAGTAGATGATTCAACTGATGAATGGCTTGCTTTGGATAAGAAGGTACAATTACTTTGCCTCTCTCCATTTCTACTCCCCTTTCATTATTATTTAGCTTATTGATTTTTTTTAGTGACGCAATAGATTCCTTATTGTCTTCATATTCTAAATGCGGATTATTATTTTACGCATAAGCTATGAAGTTGTAATCTTGCAATCACTATCGTTATGTGTTCAACAAACCCTTATAAATCTTGCATCTAAGAAGTAATATCACTTACCTGTCAGGTAAATTCGTATCCAACAGTTAGAGGATTTACTACAATTGGTACAGGAGGTGATGATTTTGTGCAAGCTATGGTTATTGCTGTTGAATCTGTAATTCAACAATCAATCCCTGAGGTATATGTCCTTTCTTAGCGCTGCTGCAATTCAGTAATAGAAAAGATGTTTAAGATAGTGGTGCATTAAAAGAATTCAACTGTGAGGAGACGTGTTATTCCTTTCATGTTGATGTTGAATGCCTTTGTTTTTAGAATCACCCACAGGGTTTTTACTGCAACCTTTTTTGAAGTGTTACTGTTTAAGGTTTTCCAGGCTCTTCATTTAGCCTTCCTCAGAATAAGTTTTCTTCCATAAGATATTTTGAATGATCTCATCCAATATGTAATCTGCATCAGAATTTTGTAAACATTTGAAATGTAATGGATGCTCATAGAAAGCAGCTACTGAACAGAGGTGCTTATTATCTGCTAATAATGAGTAGAACTTTTTTGAGCTGCATCTTGTGCATGCCAGAGTTGATGGTCCAGCATTCTGCATTTTGTGAACTTCTCCTGTGTGATTGAAATTAATGGTTGACTTCTGCAACTAGCATAATTAGTTCAAGGTCTAGTGATTGATGAAGAAAATTTTAGGTGGAGAATCTCTGGCCATGACATCTTTGTCCAGAAATTAGAGATAGTATAAATTTTTGTAGACTGCATTGCTAATTTATAATGTTTGTTGATGTACGGCAGAAGGGCAAGGTATTCAAAGAAAGTGATTGGTTAACTTAATTGTGGTTTTCTACAGGAAATTTCTGCAGAAACCTGAAAGCTGAAACTGCTTGATCTATACCAACTTAAGTTATCTTGTTTAGTTTTTCAATAATTGATATAATAGATTAGGGAAAACATGGTTTTAGGTTTCAGAATGGGTAAATAAATGATGTCATTGCCTTTATTTTTCCAAGTCCAGTTTTGAGGGAATGACTGCTAATCCTGCTGTAATGGCAACCTTCATGATAGCATGTGAGTAGTGAATTGGCCCATCAAATAGTTTGAGATTATGGAAGAGAGTTTTGGCATCAGCTGTGTTTTTCCACGGGCGGTGCATTATCAGGCCATTTCTCGTCAAATAGCATGAGTGGGTCTAGGATTTGAAGCTCATTGATAAAAGCCTAGGATGATGGGGACTAGAATATGGAGACCATATTAACATGTTGGTTAATTGTAACAAGTGGTAATGAGGAAGGCCTGATTGAGAAACAGTCCATTGGACACAAATTGGCGCTGGTTGTTGTGAACATTTGGGGCTAGAGAATAGTGGTCTACGATTTTGTAAGGGCTGGTGTTGGAAGCTTCTGGCAAATATAAGAGTTTGTAACTTTTACTGACATTGCTATGTGAAATAGATGCCACATGTTTTATCTGTCATCATTATTATGCCTTGAAACATGGCTATAAAACAATTTTTGTCTTCTTCGATCTTGCAACCCTGATGGTTGACTTCACCTTTAAACTTTTAGAGAACACTAGGAACCTTGGTTGGAAAGAGCTTAATCTCTCAATAAGATTACTATTATGGATCTGTCAATCTTTTTGTCATGCTTTTGTTCTTGGTCTCTTCCATGGCAAGATTTTATATTCAAGGTCACATTTGTCTAACCGGTTTTGTCCAGCAAAAAAGAATAAAATTGCTGTAAATTTATTGTTACATGGTGAAATTATTTTAGAGCCTATTTGAAAGTGTAGTTAAGGTTGTTTTTCAAAGTACTTTTCACTTGAAAAATACATCAAAATAATATTTTTTTCATAATTGTTTCTATCATTTTTGACATCAGCACATCAACATTATAAAAAAAAACCTAAAAAATATTAATTTGAGGCTTTTTCAAAAAAAAAAATTAAAAATTTAGAAAAGTGCAGTCCAACTGCACTCCGAAATGGTGTCTTACTCTCACTGATTGCGGTGTGAAGAAATTAAGAGACTTGACCTATCAAACTGATGCTGATTGTTTCAAAATGCTTTCCTGTTCTTGAAAGACTTGTTGTCTTTTAGAAATAAATATAACTGCGGTTATGATGAATATTTTTGGGCAATCTTTTCTTTGCTGCTGAATCTGCATGACAAATTGAAATCATCCAGCTAGGGCTTGTACTATGAACAAGTATCTAATTGCATTAACCTACTTATTTTCCCAGGGTCAAGTGAGGCAGAAATTATCTTCGAGGGGCAAATATGTGTCAGTCAACATTGGTCCTGTTCAAGTTGTATCTAGCGAGCAGGTCTTTCTTTCTCTCAAGAACATAAAAGATATTGAAGAAATATCATCTGTTGCTTTTACTGGAAAGCAAAAGGAAAGGGAAAAAAGGCTGATAAATCTAAATTTATTTACACTTATTAAATGATATGTTGATTATTTTGCACACGATGTCGATAACACCTGGTAATTATTTGTTGACCTGAAACTTCTTTTCTGCCAGGTTCAAGCTGTATACAACGCCATGAGAAGAGATGATCGCATGAAGTACTTTTTGTAGTATGAAACTCCTTTTATTTTTTGTAGAATGCTGATATGTGAGGCTGAACGTTTGACTCTCTTTAGATTTCCACTCTTCATCTCCCAGTTATGTTCTTTCGAAAGTGCAGCTGTTATTAGTTAAGAAATCATGATTCAATATGATCTGCTCATTATTTCTCTGAGATGTACATTATAATGATTTGATAGTCATAAAATAGGTAGCGAACACCTTTTGTAATTTCATGCTTGATCTACGATAGATAGATTGGCTACGGATAATAATTAATTGAGCATGATATGAATTTCTTTCTTCATTTACTTGTAGTGGTTTCAAATTACTTAAAAGGAAGGACATACTGTTTTGAGTATGTTGAAATTGGGGTCGTATGTTTCTTAAGTTTTTTGAAGCCTAGAGAACGTGGCCTTATATTAATTCTGCCTCCTAATACCAGTTAATTTTATCTATGCTTTTGTCTGACATTCCAAAAGATCTGCCGTTACCAAAGCAGCAATATTGATCATTCCCACTTCTAAATGTAGGACTGGCATATTCCATTTTGCACCTGCTTGTAACTTCCGTGGATGGGTCCCAGTCTGATATCAAATGCTTATACAGTTTAGACCTTGTTGGTTTGTATGGTCTCTTAATCTCCAGTGGTAGTGGAACAACTCTGTTAGTAAGAAGTGTTCCTACGGTCAAGCTAACAACAGTTTCTACCATTTATCAGGCTTTACATGGGACTGCTTCCACTACAGTGGTCAAGTCAAGGTATGCAGTATGACATCAGATTCAATCATAGTTTGCTATCATATACTAGTAAGAGATGAGATTTTGTATTTAAGGGCTCATAATTTGATGTTGACTAGAAACGAGTCCTTGCAAAACACTCCTGGAGATGCTGTTTTAATAAAACTCCAAATACATAACCTTGGGGAGCCAGCATTGCTGGTTGTCTGTAGCTTCCATTAACTTAGTATTGACTGGTCTTACGGAGCAGTTACAGTCACCTAAGTGCTGCCATGCGGCTGGTTGTTTGCAATTTTAGGCAGTCTAGCATTTCAGATAAGAGGCTAAACCTAATTAAATAAAGTTCCTCTAGACTTGTATATGATCTCATCTCATTTCATTTATTCTCTCCCAAGCCGTTCAAAAATTAAAGTGCAATCTATCTACTCATAATCGTGTGTATTGGTTTTGAATAGCCCAACCACTCTCATTTAGATACTAGTTTGAAAAATGATAGATGCAGCAATTGACACAATTACATCTGCACATACGTACATGTGCAAGTAGGGAAGAGACGGTTAAGGGCTTGCGCTGCTGTAATCCAATTTCAAAATTGTAATGGTTCTATGACAAGAATCTCCTAGTCCAATTAGCCCTTTGTACCATTTGAACTAATCAATATTTTAATGAAGGATGCAACGTTGTGGTACCTACAGGATGTAATCAAAGAAGCATCTCCCATCCAATATACCATTTTTCAAATTAGTCTTAGATTGACTCTATGACCAGTCGCTCTCACTCCAAAGAGATTCCCTCTCTTTTCTACTTCTATTGCGTATCCATAAGACAAACACACTTGATTATTTATATTTAACGTCTTTAAATGATCAACGGGTCTCCATCCCTTTGTAATTTAATATTAATGGTGGTGATTAGCAATTTAGCATCAGCAATTTGATAATGATATGTACGTAGATGGTGTCACATTGTTCCTCATCTTTTTCGGCCACTAGTAGGATAGGCAAAAGTGGGGGAAATTAAACAAGTCTCAGCCCCTCAGCCCCTCAATTATTCGGTGGATACTTCGTTACTGCAACTACCGAATCACTATTTCATAGCTCCATCTTGTGTGAAACTGCTGTCGTAACTTGTGGACCTTTCTCCCTTTGTCCTAATGCTTCCTAATTTCTTTATTCGACCTATTTGACCCATTTCTGCTGCAAAATATGTTTATATTGTAGTGTCTGGTCTTCACATCTAGATTGTGACTTTGTTCTTTCTCCTTTCTTCTTTGCTGAATTTAGAGTCCACTAATTTTCTTCAGCCATCTTAGTTTGTAGGAAGGCAGCAGGAATCATGTTGACTAATGTAGAACAGCTGGTGCTAAATGTAGATTCCAAGGTACTGACTGCTATGTTTTCCTGTTCATGTTCAAGATCTATTTTTCCTTCTCAGCCCATTTAAATGTTTGCTTGCAATCCCGTTGTGAGGTTTCTGATTATTTGTGACTGTCTAGGATGTGCTGGAAAGAAAACTTGAAGATTCACCCTCAGCTTCTGTTTCCAATTCACCAACACAGAATAGCAGACCAACCAGCATGGTTGTAAAGGCAAGTCCTACGGATCTTTTGTTTATATTTTTCTCTTAAATAAATGGCATGATAGATATTAGTTTCTAGCTAAATGTGTATGACCTGATGTAATTTTTAACATAAACAGAAGGCACACGCCATAATTCCAGCTCATTTGGTAGCCGAAGCCATATCAACGATCCGTGGCCTTGACCTCAGATGGTCCGGACCAATAACACACAGTGAAATGCAATATGTGAGGCAGTATGTTCTTGCAAAGTATCCTCAATATTGCAATGGTATTGTGGCAGATGGAGATAGCACATTTAATCTTACCAATCTCTGCATCGATGAGGAATCGTCTAAAAGCACACCAGACAACAAGCGCGGTAGTTTTGGCGCTAGAGAGTCCACTCCTAAATTCGCTCGCAGCCTATCTGATCTTGATAAAACACAATTGGAGGCTTCAAGACTAGTAGATATTCTTAACAAGAAAACTTCTTTCCAAGGCAACTTCATCTCAATCCCAGAAATTCAAGTGCAAAATAGAGCCCTGAAACATTGTGGCCTCAGTGAAGCTGATTACTTGGTAATTTTCATGCCCAACTATAGGGATGCTATGGTGATAATTGGAGAGAGCTACCCTTTCTTCAGAGGTAATTACTACATGACAATAATCGAGGAAGAAAATGACATGATACGTGAATTTGCTACTAGTAAAGAATCAAAGGTCATTCCAATGCCGGAAACTTGGTTGGACCTAAGGATAAAAGGATCACAACTGAGCCAATACTTTAGGAGGAAATGCAAGCACATCCCAAAGGGCCTTTTCTCATATCCTGCTATTGTCAATGAGACCAGGTATTCTATGCATTGGATATCCGAGGCCCACAGAAATTCATGGCATGTTCTCCTTGATGCCACGGGCTTGGTTTCCGGTGAGGACAGATTGGCCCTTGCACTCCACCGGCCCGACTTCGTGTTATGTACACTTGATAATACACATGCCCAGCCATCAAAAATCACCTGCCTCTTGGTTAGAAAATTATCATTTGATACTTCTGCATCCTTGGACTAGGTTCTTCAGGTTGTCAACAATTAATATGATGATGTAAATAAGGGGGCATTTTTGTGGTATATGATGCTCACTCCTGTATTTTCTCATTCTCAAAAGAAATTAAAGCATGCATTTGCTTCGTCAATATTTCTCCATGTATCTTCATTCTAGTAAGTAGTAGCCAGTCCAAGAAGGCAGGAAGAAACAAGCTAAGAGAAGCTGACAAAACAATATTTCTCCATGTATCTCCACGCCCTTGTCTGTAGCCTCAATTTTTGATTTCTCCACTTGCTGGGTTAAAATCTGTGCTCTCTGACTAAGAACTTGGGAAATTCTCTGAAAGAACAAAACAAAACAATGCCAAAGTTCTAGCAGTCAGACAGTTGACAGGAGAGAATGCTCGTCATTCATGAATGCAGGCAAGGAAAATTGTTGTGAATCACATAGCAAGTTACTGCAACTGCCACCTGATGCATCGGGTACTAGCTGGACCGCTTTGGCCCAGCAATCATTCACGTAGAGGGGCCTTCCGAGATATATTTTCAAATTTTAAATCTTATGGCCAGTTTGTTTTGAGGTTAAAAGGGAGCCTTCTTGAATGTTTGGTAGATCGTTCTGTTAATGAAGGTCTTATGTTCAAGTAAGCATAGTTTTTAAACCCGGCCCGGTGGCTGACCCGGTACAAGGCCCGGGTTCCGGATTTTGACCGGGTCACCGGGTTTTGACCGGGTCGAACGGGTCGGCCGGGTCAATTTTTATTTTTAAAAAATTCAAAACGACGTCGTTTTAATAAAAAATAAATAAAAGTCAACGGGTTACCACCGGGTTTTTGACCGGGTCGTCCGGGTTTCTGGGTCAACCCGCTGGGTCGGCCGGGTCATGGCTTACCTTATTTTTTCATCAACCCGGCCCGGTTCCAGCCCCGGGTCCCGGGTCAACCCGCCGGGCCGGGCCGGGTTTTAAAACTATGCAAGTAAGCGATATACCTTAAACCTGACACTTGGAGCCAGGGCCCTATGCTTGTATCGATTCTCGAGCCAAGCATATAGGTTAAACCCAAATTTATTCTGCTTAAATTTATCTGTGAATCTTAAACTTTTTACTAATGTTTTTTTTTTATTCAAAGCTAACACATTAAAAACAAAAGGAGAGAGAGAGAGAAATAACATAGTTCAAAGCTTAATTAAGAAAATAGCATAGTTTCACGAGTCACAAATGACTTCTCTAAAAAATATACAATTTTTTAAAAAAGTTATTTAAAATTTTAAATTTAAAAAATGAATAAATATTAATCTTAATCTCAGATTGTAATGAAGATAATATTTATTTGAGTTTAAAAAATATGGTGATGGTTCATGATAAAGGTTTTCAGTTTTTAAGTTTTCTCCTACAAGCCACACCCTCTTAATTAACAAGAACAACTTAATAATAATAAAATATATTTTAATTGAATTAATGATTTACAAATATGGCTATTACATAAAAAAAATCAAAAAGAAAAATGTGTTGAAGGACTTCGTAACTAGATCCAATGACTAGTTAAACTTTTTTAAAAAATAAAAAACTTCTTATCATAGTTTTAAAATAAATAAAATCAATTAAAAGATAAAATTCATATTCTTAATTCTATTCAAGATAAATCCTTAAAAATATATATCGGGTTTTTATTATACAGAAAATATTCATCATCCAACACCTATCCATCATCAACATCTCTTTTAAATTTAAATAAATATTGTCAATTATAACTTGATATTAAGATTAATATTTATTTATTTATTTATTAAATTTAAAATATTAAAAAACAATAAAATTGCATTTACCATATTTTTGCTAAACCATGTTACTTGAAAAAAACTCCTTACCACAATTAAAAAAAAACTGAAAAAAAAGATGAAAATATTGTTCATTTAAACACAACACACCATAGACAAAAATAACATTTGGCCTTCTTGCCATTGATTAATGGTTGAGGGTAGAATTATTTTTGAAATAAAACCATTTTGGTATTTTAAAATTGATTAGGTACATGATGAATATTTTATGTTCAGATGGAACAATAAATTTACATCATTGAAAATAATTTTTTAAGCTCCAATTGATGGTTGATTTTGTATTTTTCATATAAAAGGTGCTTAGTAAAATACCTTATTCGCTCTTGGGAAAAAAAAAATTACTAGCAATGGGGGCCTTTCCGTATTTTTAATTTGAAAAGCATGGCAAAAAGACCGAGTTGTCCTTGAAGATAAAAAATTTAACACTTCTGCCAGAGGGTATTTTTGTCATTGTGTAGCTGGTCTTTTGTAATTAATGAGTTAGGTTTGTGTCATTTTAGTATTTTAATAAATAAAAAGTATTTTAAAAAATAATTGGCATGTGCTGGTGGGCATGAGTTAGCATGTTAATCGCTCCACTGTCTTTAAGTGTCTACAAGTGTGATTGATTCGAGTCAGGTAGCCGAACTCTGCTAGATTTCTGATTAGCCAAATCTGTAGTAGAAGCGTACCGATCTGTAGCTACTAGCTACTATTGTCTTTCTTCTCCCCTGACTGTTTTATTTGGTTCAACAATTCATTTATCCTCCTATATCTAAAAGAAAGTGGCATGGACTTTTACACCCAAAACTCAAATCATAAAGCTTAGGGATCGAGCAGTCCTTTGTCTTCCTGCTGTGGGTCAGTTACTGCCTTTTGGAATAGGAATGAGAGAGTCAATCTTTTCATCAGTCAGCGGCTTTCCAATACAGCCATTTAGGTGGCCAGCTCGAATGAACTCTTTTATTTTCTCAGACTCTGTCGTGTAGGTGAGACCAACTATGTTACTCTCCACGCCAGATAAGCTTCGCAGCTGTGTTGTTGCCTATCAGGAAACCATGATTGAAGAAGTAGATGTGAATAAGTAAAACGAACATGCATGTTCATAGCGTAGAAATGAGAAAAAACTGACAACTTCCATGAAATAATTCTTAAAGAGTTAGAATATTATCAAGCAGGTCGATGTATACATCTTTGAATATAACCTAAAGAAGCATGAAGAGCAACAGCATCTTCTTCGTTAAGCTCTCTAATCTGAATGAACGCAGATAAGTTTCTGCCCTTTTCATAAGCTGTATCGTATTGTTGTGGTTTGTTCTTTAAGAGATTGCCTTAAGCTACGAAAATATATTCCCTTAAGTTGAAGATCAAAAAACTATACCTCATATCCACTCGTTACACGAGCAGGCATATCCATATCCATGAGAATGAGGTCAAAAGAAGCCCCCTGACTATGAAGATGAATAGATTTTTCTCCACTTTTGGCCACTTTAACTTCCATCCCAATATTATATTCCCTTCCAAACTCGATTATCTGCGTCTTGTTGAATAGGCGATCACAAGTGTCATATTCCACAAGAAGCACAGAGAACTTGTCGCTAGCGGTTGAACTCGAACCCTGCGGGCTGCTCTTGACTTCTTCATGCCCCGGTTTGTTCCCTTTTCGGCTTCTGTGAACATGAAAATGGATATCCATTCTTAGAATTAATTTTACACGATCTTGGAACTTTAAAATAAGCCATATCTGAAGACAGCCTACGATATGATCCAAGACTAAAACTATAGTAGCAATATTGGGATTTAATGCAGGTTTCTTGGATCAAAAGAGAACAGAGTCAAATAAGATGCAAGTTCTACCTTCTACAGTCCAAACTAAGCAAAAGCATGATAAGAGTACAACACCTACCTCTCTGTGTCTTCTTCACTACCATTCCCCAAACCAAGCACATCTTGCTCCCTTCCAGGAGCAGCAGATTGATCAAATCCAGTTCCACTATGTTCCTCTTTCACGGTTTCATTAATAACAACGGCCCTTTCTTTCAGCCATCGATTTACATCAGCAATCTTTTTGCGTGCTTCAAGAAGGTTTCTTTCTTGACCAATGTCCCTCATAGTAATCATTAACTCATTGAATAGAATTGTGGATGCTTCTCGGTTTTTCTTCAGTTTTTCGATTCCTTCTACGAACACATTGGCAGATGCAATCATCTTTCGATCATTTTCAGAAATGTAACCATCCAGTTCTGCAACGGTCTTCTCAAGCTTATGATAAACTCGAGCGTTTTCCTCGGCCATTGACATATGGGTTGAACTTTGTTGGTAGGTTATGCTGGCTGCTTCCCTCATTACCCGGATCACTTCACTGCGTGCCTCGGGAGATTCATCGATCCTTCGACCGATCTTTTCAAGACAAAGACTCAGTTGTTCAAGGAGGTCAGTGATTTCAAGATCAATTAGAGTGTGATCAATGTCATCCATTGATGTTTAGATGCTTCTTGATTTTCTTGTTTTTGAGAGCGACGAATGGAGAGCGGTTATTTCTGTTAAGGAGAAATGGTTCTTTCACATGCGGGTATTATTGGTTTGCTAACTTGCTGTTGTATAAGAGAGGAAGTACTGGCTGAAGAGTCTCTTTCCAGGCCCGTGGCTGTGGGCTGCGGTCACAGGAAAACAAAAACACTGAATAATTTCCCTATTTCAGGTCCAAAAATTCAAAGTATAGATAGTCATGCTTTTAAAACTTGCTGTGGCTGTGTGCTCGGAGCCTGATTTGGGTTTAGTTTTACTTTGAACTATTTTTTTAAGGTTTTTTTTGCTTTAAATAACATAGCTATAATTAATTTTGATCTGAAATATGCTCTTTAAAATCCCAACACACATCTAGAGAGAAGGAAAAAAACGCATGAAATACAAAAGCAGACAAGTAGCACAGACAATTTCTATTTATGGCTTGAAGCATGCTTCCAGGGCATGATTTCAAAGCCTGATTTTTATTTTTTTTTACTTAGTCTTGGATTTACAGAGGTTCACACACTGATTCTTCCTCATTTATTTACAAATATAGTATTGAAGTCTTGTATCTACTTGTTTATGCATGATCATCATGGGAATCAATCCCATCATGATGAGAAACAGCATCTTCGTTAAGCTCTCTAATCTGAGTGAATACAGATAAGTTTCTGCAGCTTTCACAATGACACTCACATACCCACATTTGCTGCCCTTTTAAGAAGCTGTATCGTATTATCGTGGTTTATTCTTTAAGAGATTGCCTTAAGCTGTATCATCCACCATATGATGGTTTTATAAGTTTTTCGAACATCCTTTTAATTGGTTAATCGGTCTTTTCCAGGATTTATAACCTGTATCCATATCCATAAGAATGAGGTCAAAAGAAGCCCCTTGACTATGAAGAAGAATAGCTTGTTTTCCATCTTTGGCCTCTTGAAATTATCAGCATCTTGTTGGGTGTGCGATCAAAAGTGTCAAGTTGCACAATAAGCACAGAGAACTTGTTGCCAGTGGTTGACGTACCTTGTTATTATTGGCAGCTATACAGCAGGAGACAGCAGCAGCAAAAGCAGCAACATCGCATCTTCTTCATCCCCGTGCAGCTCCATAGCACCAAACATAACCTCAGCAGCAACATCACATCCTCTCCGTTCCCGTCAGCAACATTGATCAATCTATCAACACCTGTCACATCAACATCCAAGATTGTAGGAAAAACACTCCAATGGCTACTTCAGAGAGTCCAACGGCGACTGCACTTCAGGATAGTAACCCACCATACATGGAAGCTATAGCTGGATGCAGATCAGAGACAAATCAGCCTCCATAATAAGGAATCCTGTCTTCTTCACTACCATTCCAGAAACCAAGCAGGTCTTGCTCCTTTCCAGGAGCAGCAGATTAATCAAATCCAGTTGCATTATGTTCTTCTTTCATGGTTTCATCAACAACAACGGTCCTTTCTTTCAGCCATTGATTCACACAATCAATCTTTCTGCGGACTTCAAGAAGGTTTCTTTCTTGACAAACATCCCTCATATTGATCATTAACTCGTTGAATAGCGTTTTGGATTCTTCTCGCTTTTTCTTTAGTTCTTCGATTCTTTCCGTGAACACCTTGGCGGATGCAATAACATTTTGATCAGTTTCAGAAATGTAATCATTTAGTTCTGCAACGGTATTGTGAAGGTTATGACAAATTTGAGGGGTTTCGTCAGCCATTGACATATGGGTTGATCTTTCTTGGGAGGTTTTGCTGGCTGCTTCCGTCATTAATTACTTCACTGCGCGCGTGCCCCGGGAGATTCATGGATACTTCGACTGATATTTTCAAGACAGACTCAGTTTTCCAGGGGCCATTGATTTTAAGATCAATTTGGGAGTGATCTATCTCATTCATTGATTGATGAATGTTTCTTGATTTTTATTTTTTTACTTAATATCGGTATTTAAACATGTTTGTATATAATTTGATTAATTTTTAATAATCCTAAAATTTATACACTAAAATTTATACAAATGGTAAAAAAAAACCCTGATCGTTGGGGCCAGGCAATGGCCACGACACCCCCCTTCCCCTTTATTTTTTCTTCTTCTCCGCCTCTATCTCTACCTTCTTTCTCTCCCTGCACCTTTTTCTCTCTCCCAAACATATTCTCCCTCCGAAACATTTTGTGTTTCACACACCTCTCTCTCACACCTTCTCTCTCCCTCTCCCTCTCTCATTTTCTCTCTTCCTTTTCCTCTCTCTCATGTCTCTCCTTTAAGACACCCTGTTCCGTATATTTTTATTCCTATGATGTCATTGTTGCACTACCAGGCATGCACAAAAACTTTCTTTGTGGAACGGCAGGCTTCACAGTTCTCGCCAATAATTATTCTCCACCGGCTCTTGTTCACCAATGGTTTTCTGCCCACAAAGCCATAATAATTACCACAACCACTGACGACCAACCTTTTCATCTATGGTACCACTCCCGCGTTCTACAAAGTACCCATAACTGCACACCAAACATTACCATCAACGAGAAATTCTAGACTCGTTTGTAACGAATTTTTATTATTATTATTAAGTAAGTTTAGGAATAATTTGATATTTAACTCAAATATATATATTTTGACAGTTCCTTTAGTTGTAACAAATGAGTTAAAAATTTAATTTGGACATCACAAATTAATTAATTTCACTGTGTAGTAAAGGGACGGCTCGTTTTATTTCATACATCAAACCAATAAACTTTTATATGAGCAGACATGTTAAAAAGACATAAAAACTTGTATGTTCCTCTTGACCTGACGAAAACGACTTTTTCTTTTTTTTGAGAATGATACAAACATGAACTTCATATTTTCTTTAATAATTCGAATCCTTAGACAAGGAAACTCGTGATTAAAGTTTATAATAGAGAGAGAGAGAGAGAGAGAGAAGATATTAGCATGTACTATAATTTCAAAAGTCAAAACATTATTGAATTCCCCTAATAATAAGAATTTAGTCAAATACAGGTAAAGAAAGAGGTTCTGATACCCCACTCTTATCTCACAACGACAAGACTCAAAAACTCAAGGATATTAGGTGGTGCATATGCAAGCGATCCATCTGCTATAATTAGAAGTAGAAAAACAAAGTGTCTATATATATATATATAAAGAAAAAGGCATCCATTTACTGGTGCGCAAGGTAATTGCAAGTGGGCTTGGGAGCTGTGATGGTGAAATGCCAGAGGATTCAAGAAAGGGCCTGGGAGCTGTGATGGTGAGATGCCAGAGGATTCAAGAAAGCACTTCGGCTGGGGAAAATCCCATCGCATCACAACTGCAAAAAGGCTAATTCACACAGAGGAGGCATTTGGTTTTGACCGGTTAGCCTCACCTAATGCAAACGAGGTAAGGTGACTTGAAATTTATTTTTCTGAGATAACAGTATTAAAAGCATCCCAGAATTAAACCCTCCATCTCCCATTACTGGTCCCTATGGAGTTTGGATCAGCCACCCGCCCCACTCTACCACCCTGTGCGGTACATTAACTACTAGAATATACACTTTTTTTTTGTTTTTTTATTCGAGGAAACATGGTTTGTCATAAATGTACTTTATGAGCCTATTATCCAGCAAAACTCGAGCCTTTTCGAATTTTTATAAAAAATACATATTTAAATTTAAATTTAAAATTTACTGTACAGATCTCAGTAAAATATACACTGCACACTAACTATATATATATATATATACATATAGTCAACTCACTGTATAAAGTCATTATTTATTCTTTTGATTTAAATTTTTTTAAAAAATTTTTATAAAAATTTTATTTGTTTTCAATTTTATTCTTTCATTCTAAGTTTTTATGTATTATTTTATTTTTATTTATTCCTTATACTTTTGATTTTCTTTTATCTTTATCCTTTTTGTAAGATTTTTATAGGTTTTTAATTTTATCTTTCAATTAAAATTAGATAATGTTTGTTTGCTGGAAAGTAGTTTTTTTTTTTAAAGTAAATTTCAGGAAAATTAATTATAGGAAAGTGAATTATTTTCTGATGTTTGGTAGTGTAATGAAAAATAAGTTGAAAACTATTTTTCAATATTTGATTATGTCATAAAAATAAGCTGAAAAATAACTTATTAATGTATTTTTTTTCAAGTTTATTAAAATAATAAGGAATAAATCTTACAAATTAAAATGTTGAATGAGAATGAAATTGAAAAAAAAAATTTCATATATTATCTCAAATAAAATAAATAATAATCAAAATAATAGAGATCAAATCTAAAAAATAAAAGATGAAGAAATTAAAATAATAATAATTAACATTTCATAAATTATTTCAGATAAAATAAGTAACAATCAAAAGAATAAGAACCAAATTTGATAGATAAAAAATTTCAATAAAAAAAATAAGCAAATAGCAAAAAAAAGTATAAAAATATGGACCAAAGTTAATATAAAAATTAAATTTTAAAAGATGAAATTGAAAAATAAATATTCAAAATAATATATATATATATATATATATATATATATATATATCATTCAAAAGTTTGAGGATCAAATTTGATATGATCAGTAAATAATATAACATTTCTAAATTTTTCACAAATTCTAGAAAGTGTTTTCCGGAAATTTTCCGTCCAAATTTTTCAGAAAAATACTTTTTTGAAAACCAAACCAAATTTTTCTTTAACTAGAAAGTGTTTTCTATTAATCAATTTTTTTAATGACAAACAAACACAGAAAAATTTGAAAAGTAATTTTTCAGAAATCACTTTCCGATAAACAAGTATAGCCTTGATGATATTATGTTTTCCAATTTAATTCTTGTTGTTTTGATTTTGATTTTTTAATCTTTTTGTGAAAGTTATTATTCTTTTCAATTTTATCACTCATTTAAAAAATTATTTTCATTTTTATGTCGATTTTAATCCCTATTCCTTTGATTTTTTTAGATCTTTTTGCTAAATTGATTTTTCTTTTTAATTTTAACCTTCAATTAAATATAAAGTTTATTTTGATCCTTCCTTAAAAATTATAGTTTTGCCCTTTTAGTTGTTAGTATTTCAACTTCAATTCTTATTATTTTAATTTTTAATTTTTATTCTTAGTTTTTTTATAAAAGTTTTATTATTTTTTAATTTCATCCTTTTTTTCCAATTTGCTTTATATTTTTTTTTTCAATTTGGTTCTCATTCTTTTGATTTCTTTTTTTTTCTTAGCCCTTTTGCAAAAGTTTTATGGGTTTATAATTTCATCATTAAATTCAAATTGATAGTATTATATTTTTCAATTTACTTCTTATTGCTTTGATTTCTAATTTTTTTTGGCTATTTTGTTAGAATTATTATTTTTTTCAATTTCACCATTCAATACAAAAATTGTTTTGATTTTTTCAGGTTTTTTTGCTATATTGATTTTTCTTTTCAATTTCATCTTTCAATCAAATATAAAATTTATTTTGATTTTTATTTTTTAAATTATTATTTTTTAATTTTTTTGTATAATTTTTTTTCAATATCATTTTTCATCACTTGATTAATTGAGAATTAAATTTTATGATTTTTCTAGATATGTTGCTCTAGTTTAACAATCCAAGTTATAAATTTAAAAAATTAATATAAGTTTTTATAGTAAAACAAAAATCTTTATAATTTTTTATTAAATTATTCTAATTTTATAATCTTAACCATAGATTTAACAGGATATCCATATTAAAACAACCTTAATTACCTGGAGAAACGAGCGCGCAAGGCACAGGCGAAGATATTGCACAAAGTCCAAGCTTGCAAAGGCAAAAATCATTGCCAGGAAGAATGTAAAAATAGATTACATCGCACCCACACCTGTTTATGAACTCAAACCTTGTTTATTTTCGTATTTTAATATATTTTTAAATAAAATATAATTTGAAGAGCAGCATGTACTAAACTAATGAAAAATTGATTAGATTACACCGCAACCACATCATATTTGCCTTGATTTTGAGAGAGAACGGATGGTGTTTGGCGGGTTTCTCTGTTTTTATTTGCATTGAATATTAAGAAATATTACAGCATTGATTATAAATATTGCTTTAAGATCACTCAAAGATGGTTTGAGGGCCTGTGCTTCTTCAAGCTGACCTCATTAAGAACATAATGTTTTTTTAATCGCTACTTACTGAGAAGGGAATTCTAATCTCCAGTTACAGAGTGGTTGCTGAGCCTTAAGAGAGGAGTGGCCTGCCACTAACTGTTTTAATCGTCATGAATAATAGCTTAATCTTTTTTATATATAATTCTTCGATTTGTTTTTTTATACGAAACTAAGTCAATTTTACAAGTTTTTAATCTTTTTTTTTTTCAGGCCAAGTCATTTGAATAACTTGCGTGATTGGGCACGATTTGATTATTTTTTATCAAATACAATCCCAAGATTTTGACAAAGGATAGCTATTTGAATAATGCTATTTATCTCAAAAAAAATTAAATGAGTTCTGCCCGGAAATCATAGGCTCCTAGCCACATCCACCTTATCAGGTTTGATCTTTGGCAGAGCACGCCATTAGGATCCATCATACCAATTAGTTGGTATTTTTTTTAAAAAAACAATAATTAGCATTATTATATTTTTATCCACATATATGATGATGAATGCTTTTCCACACGTATACATACAGAAATACGTGCATACATACATATTACACACACGAATGTATATGTTTTGGGTTGTATTTTATACTTAAGAGAAAATGATGCCAAAGGCAAAAGCAAGGGGCTGCGTCTCTACATGGGACTGGCTGGGCAAAGATCACTGTCGGAAAAATTGTAGATGTCTGTACAGAGGAATGGGAGTCTGTACAAACTCCTCCCATGACGCAGTATATGCTCACCACATCCACGTTTGACAGAGGCATAGCCTTGTTAACTAATTTAGACAGTATAATATATTATTATTTATCTGCATATGTGTTGTGAATGGGGTTAATTTTTTTTTTAAAAATCAGATATTATTAATATTTTAGTGCTTTAAATTACTAAATAGCCTCTAATATCATCTGAATATTTTTTTTAAAAAAAAAACCATATTGCAGTGATGGAAAGTGGAAACGCCCTCTCAAACTTGACTTGCAGTTTTTTATTTTGTCATTTTATTGTACATAAAGCATGAAAATAACTAAAAGAACCGTTTCGTCTAGGTCAATATTTTTGAACTCTCAAGGGTATTAGTGTCATTGACTGTGCAAATAAAATGGAAAAGATAAAATAGCCCCCCGAACAAAAAGCCTTTGTTCTTGCTTGCAAGAGCAGCAACGTAGTTTCACTGTGCAGAACAAAAAATCTACTAAATTATATCCAATCAATTTAAAAATTACCTTTAGATTCCTTAAAAAAGATAACTCAACCCAGCTAGCAAGGCAATTGTTATTTTTTAAAAATATATTAAAAATATATTTTTTAATTTTTTAAAGAATTAAAAGATATTATTTTAAAAAATAAAATTCAAATTCAAATAAAATTTTGAAAGGTTAATTTTTATTGATTTTTTTAATTCAAATTCAAAACTTATCTGCAGAGCTAAGTTTAAAAACATTGTGATAAAAACACTCCAACATATAAAAAAAAAAAAATGGTAACGTATCCCTTCACACATGTTAGGATGTCGTGAGACGTTAATATGTCATGTGGATGTCAATTTAATTGTCACGTCAATATATAACAGAGTTAAATATTTATATACTTAAAAAATTAAATATTCGAATAGGAAAGATTGAAAAAATAGCATATTAAATATATATTCACCCGTTCGAAAACGCATTGGACCCTTGCCTCCTACCCGTGCTCGCAAGAGGATTGGAATTTTATGAGTTTGGCTTAATTTTCAAGAGCATGTTTGTTTTTCTATTTTAAAAATAAAATTATTTTATTTTAATTATTTTATATTTTCAAATTATTTTAATGATATGGTGTAATTTTTTAAAAACATTTTTTTATTTTTAACTTTAATTTATTAAAACAATAATCAATCATGTTATACCAAAATAAAATTTTAAAAAGGATTTTCGCGAAAACACACTCTTCATCGAGGGTTTATTTATCACTGCGCAGAGCCTGCAACACAGATTGCACAGGTGTCTTCAAAAAGATGGTTAATGTTACCTTAATATTGCAGGCAAAAAATAATTAACCTTCCATTTTGCACGTTGCCATCTTGGCAAAATGCGGTAATCACACCCAAAAACTCACCAATATCTATTATGCCACTGTTTATTTTTATTTATTTTACAGTGCAAAAATAATTTTTTTTAAAAATGATTCTTTTAATTTAAATCAATATTTTTTATGTTTAGATTATTTAATAGACTAATATTAAAAAAAATCTTTAAAAAATAATATTATTTTAATATATTTTCAAACTAATCAATTATTATTCTCATTACCACAGGCTTTCGCTCCACTTAAAACTAGAAAAAGGCAGAAATGAGAAGACCATCGTCGTCAAATAACTCGGCTTCCACTTAAATTTTCATAATTTTCACCCTTCAGTCCAAGCAAAGGATAGATGCATTTATCATCATCCATCTGCCCTCGTCCACCATCAACCCACCCCCCTTCGTCAAATAACTCGGCTTCCACTTAAATTTTCAAAATTTTCACCCTTCAATCCCATCAAAGGATAGATGCATTTACCGTCATCCATCTGCCCGAGTCCCCCAACAACCCAACCCCCTCCCTTCCCCTCAGAATATATTTTTTCCTATGTGACACAGATTTCAAACAAAAATAAAATAAAAATTTATTATGTCACATCTCAGTGTCTCATATATCTCATCAGAAGTACATCATTTAAAAATCCCATAAATTACAAGGAGGTAAAAAAAAAAGCGTATTTTAGCAAAACCAGCCACCACTCTGGCTCACATTAGCAGCTGGTATCTCAAAATGCCATAGCCTCCCAACAGCCTTAACCAAATTCTTCCTGCACAAAAACTCCTCCGCAAACATTTTCTCCACTCTCCGATCCACATCATGCAAAAACACATGCGTCACTCCTGATCCTTTCCTCCCCCTGGCCATCACCACCGCTGAAAATATCGCCGCCATCCTCCCTGGTGCTTCCGGGAAGTACCCTCTTGGCGCATCAATCATTATCAAATCCCATTCCTTGTCATAAACCTCGTCGGGCAATCCAGTCAATGCTAGCTTGCACCTGTAGTTGCCGCGCAAGTACGCTTTACTTGGCGAACACAACGGTTCAGACCGGTACGTTTTCAGGAGGCTGTCGGCTTCTTGCAGTTGCGTCCGGTACTGAACCGTGTGCGCATTTAACGTTGGGGCTTTTTTGACGATTGTCTGAACCCATTTGGGATCTTCTTCGAGAAATAAAGTGGTGCCATGTGGATTTAATGATGTCCACATGAGAGAATCAAAACCCAGACCAAATACAAGGAAGTTGCAAGGTGAACGCGTTTTGAGGACATCGAAAGTGACTGAGATTTCGGCCAAAGATTGTTGTGGGACGATCTTTGACGTTGCATAGTGAAGGATAGATTGGAGTTGAGTCGGCGTAGCGTCGTAATCCGCGGCGGCGCGGGCTTTGGCCGAAGCTAAGGAGCAGAGGCCGAAGGAAGAGATGTTATCAACCGACCGGATTAAGTTTGAAAAGAGAAACGCACCGATGATCAGACCGGATAAAGCCACTGCGAGTAGACAGGATTTTTCCGGAGTAAATTGGGTTCTCTTCATCTCTTTTTCTCTCTTGATAGAATTTATGATTGGTTTCTTGGGAAAAGGGAAAGAAAGGAGGAGAGAATCTTGCTTGGTCTTGGGCTTGGGTGGAGGAGCTGTGTCTGGCAAGATTGTTGTTCGTTATATAGAGAGATAGGAAATGAGTTGAAGAGTGGAAGAGAGCATAAATAGATAATGAGTGAAGGTTTTGTTTTTGGACATAAATACCCATATAATTTTAGGACTTGGGAGTTGTGCACACGTTGTCTGTAAATTGTATCATCTCTTTGGATGTTTTGTGGTGTTGCTTCTAACAAATTACTGATTGGTTTTTTTTTCCAATTTTTGCTGAATTATTATTGGATTCAACACTTGACTTTCATGGGCAATAAGATTTTCCATGCACACCTATTGACCAGGTAAGCATGCAATTTTCCCTTTTCTAAAGAAACTTAAAATAACTTTTTTTATAGCAACTTCATATATATATATATATATATATTTCAAAAACTTTTTGAAATAAAATATATCAACTAAATTGCATGGACTAAATTAAGAATTTAGTTTATAAATTATTTTTAATTAGTATATCTTTATAATGTCTCTTCGGATATCTAGACTATGTGATAAAGTGTCTAGTAATTATGATAATGGTGCCAGTAGCTTAAAAAAAAAAAAGTCTCGTGGTTTAAAATATATAGCTATGATAATAGTGCTAGTAGCTTAATAAAAAAAAAAAGCTATTCAAAATTACCTAAAAGCAAGTGATTTAGATTATTACAATAATATCTGCACGTGTAAAAGTAATATGATGCAATCATCAAAGAAATTCTAGTAATATAAAGGTACAGAGAACAATTTGTTGATTTACATTATAACTTTAATAATATTTATAATCACAAAAGTTATGTGGTTTTTTAGAATGTAAGTATGCTTCATTAAATCTAAGATAACAAATTGCAACCACTGATTAAAAAGTGATTTAATTGATCATCATGTACCCAGTTGAACAATTCATATAAGTCTTATTACAAAAACAAAATTGATTTTCATTGATTGCTTTAGTATTACTCAATTATTTATCCCAATTTAGCGTTAGTTTTAGTGTTTGAGTATAATTAAATATAATAATTTATATTTTTTTTAGTGTTATATTATTAGAGAAAAGCTTACATAAGTGTAATTGAATATTAAAATACACTGAAAATTTAACAAATGTTGGTATAAAGAAGAAAAAAAAAAACTCTGTTATCCTATAAAAGATCTTGTTCTCTTTCAAATGTGAATTTGTTTTTGCTCCTATCACGTAAATCACTAATTCTCTTTTCCCACTCTTCTTGAATTTTATTTCTTATCTCTTTATGCTAGTTATTGAGAGGTTGAAGAACATCTTCAAACTAGTAGTAAGTTTTGAAATATAGTAAAGATTTTTTTTTTGAAATATTTTTTATTTAAAATTATATTAAAATATTTTATTTATTTATTTATTATATTAGCATACCAAACACAATAAAAAAACCTCTAAAAATATATCTTAAAGTTAAAAAAATTAAAAATATAACCAGATACCAAATAAAAATTACAAAATATCACCCGTAAGATTTTGTAGCCTCTTTGACATCTTTTAGAAGAGAAATATGATGAGTAAAAAACAATTCTTTTATTGGAATTATAAAATACGTTGTTAGATTTTACTAGGCTTTTATTTGCTTTTTATGATAATTTACCGAAAGATATTGTAAGTATATTTCAAAGAAAACAAAAGGAAAGTACAGAGCATTACCTGCTGATTTTGTTAACACACGTTCATCAAACTTATCATGCATAAAGTTAAATAATATAGGAAAACTCATGTTTACCGAGACTTATTTTAGCGTGAATTGTAAATTTTAACGGGGGCATGCTGGGCTGCAGCCGCAAGCACAAGCACCCGGTGCTCGACAAACATGTTTGCCACAGAGAGTTCCAACGGCTGCAGGGGGAGAGGTTATGCTCAGGGACGGACATCAAGCGCTAAAGATGTCATCCACGGGAGTAAGGGCAAGACCCGCGTGATAGGCTGCTGATCCAGGCTAGCAGGTTTGTAGACCCTCCCGTCAAGGGTCTGCATATTGACGCGGTGGTCAATAAATCAGCACCCCTACGGTCTGCTGTTACTTAGGTCCGAACGAGGGCCAAGTATTATGGGTCAGAATGAGTATCCAGCTTTCGGACTCAACAGTCTTGGATTATATGTTTGGAATCACTTTTATTAGGTCCTGACATGACAGCTATAAAAAACAAATAATAATAATAATAATTATTATTATTATTATTGTTTTTTTTATTGTTAATAATGATTTAAAAAAAATTATTATTGCCAAAACTTTGGATAAACAAGATTAATAATATTATTAATATGATAAATATTATTATTTAAATTCTAAATATTATTATCTTTATTAAAATTAAAAGCGTTAGCATCAAGAGTAGAATGTTACTATTGTGATACAAATATTAACAATAACATTATTTTTATTATAAATATTGTAATTTTGGTTATAATTAATATAATTCATACAATAATTCAATAATTTGTAGAGAATGTTATGGATATTGATTTGAAGGGTGAAATTAAAAATTAACATAATTATTATTATTCTCGTCGTTGTTATTATTATTAGTAAAGTTTTTTTAAAATTATTAAAAAAAGATTGTTTAGCCATAGCAAGGATATTGATTATATTTTAATTATTAATATTATGATTTCTCTTATAAATAATTTCATTTTCATTTGTATTAATAATATTAAAAATATTATTATTTATCGTAGAAACATTGTTATTTTAAAAATATTATTAATATTGAGTTTTGCAGGACGTTTCATCCAACTCTCCAGGATTATATGTCGAATTTATTTTTATTGGGTCATGTATCCAAACCCAACTTTCTTGAGTTCGAGTAATAAACCAATTCTTTTAGATGATACATCCATACCCAATACTCTGGACGAGGAACAAGTCTGCAGGAACAAGAGGAGAACTCAAGTCTTTTGGAAGTACCCATCACTCATGATCATGTGTTCAAAATCAATTTTCTTAGGTCAATCGTTAATACTGAATTCTATTTGATTAACTGTTTATACCCACCTCTCTTGAGTAGTGCGTTCAGTTTCAACTCTCCTGAGTCCGACCAAGAACCTAAATCTATGAAATCTGAAAACGAACTCAATTCTCCTGGATGCAGACCCAATCATATGCTCTTAAATCCTTCAAAACTCTTTTAATTTAGCGAGCCTCTTTCGATGCCTCGAGTTGCATTCTGTGTCAAGATTTCGTCATCTCTTTGAAGGACAAAGCCCAAATAGCTGAGGTGGTGGCATCTTGGCGCCACCATCTCATCCAATTTAATCTTCCGCCAACCTTTTGCATTTAAATCAGTCCCTCGCTCCCGACTTAAAATTTCTATTTAAGAGGAGAGTGTACGTATTCTATTTTCATTTCAATTCACCGGCACATCCAATTAAATTCTTAAATTGAGTCAATTGTGGCTAACAAGTTTAGCTAACATGAAATCGAAATCTTTATGTCAAGCTTCCGTCTAAAGACTAAAGCGGCTGCAACTATGCAAATCCAAGAAAATTTTTTGTTTGAGTTTTAAACCATTCGTTTTTATGAAAAATATTTATTTATTTGATGTAATTTTAGAAATGAGTTTTTAAATGAAAAAAGCTGAACTCCTAATAACATGCAAAAAACAAACGATGCATAGTCTTTTATCTTTTTGAAAAATAATAATAAGTGAGGTGGATAAGAGATCATCCATCCTTTTAAGTAGTAAAAAATTAAGTAGATCCAGATATGCATGTTGGGCTAGAAGGCCCACGTGTTTGGGTTGTTTTGCTTTGATGCACAAGACCTGATTAAGCTCTTTTTTTTTTTTTGCTATTTTACATTTAGTTTTTTCAAAAAAACAAAACACATTCTCTAACCTAATTGGGTCTTTTATCCGTGTAACATGTTAATGAGTTAATCCATAATATTCGATTTATTATTTTTTATTGGTTTTGTATTTTTTTATCATTCAATTTTTAAAAAAAATACAATTTCACAGTTTTTTTATAAATGATGTATTTTTTTTATTCAACTCAAACATAAAAAAAACGCAATTTGTTATCAATACCAATGATCTATTCTTTAAAATTCTACTCAAACCTAAAAGATTGTAATTTAATTACTTGTTGTCTGTAATCTTTCTTTGTTATCTGAACTCTACATACCTAGCATTATCCTTCTTCCTTTTTTTACCTTTAAAAGATATATTATTTCATGCAAAAAATTATCATGTATTTTATTATTATATAATTAAATAAAAATAATATTTGGAATAAAAAAATTACTAGATTCGATGACGTGCAAAACTAGTACCATGAGTATGCTTGATCGATTTGAGCTTACTTTATTTCTTTAATCTAATGCTATTTTTTATTTATTGATTGATTTTATTCTTAAATTTTGAGTTAATCTAGAATTAATATTTCTAATTTATTTCTTTCAAGATCAACTTTATTGGTTTTAGAGAATAACTAAAATTAATTGATATAGATTAATTTTTTCTATCCTGATATCAAATGAAAATATCATTAAACTCATGGTTTAAATATATTTTCCTAGAAGAATAGTCACCAATATATTAATATTTTTTAATGCTTTAAAATCATTTTGTTCTAGGCCATCGTTTTAACGAGTTAGTTCTTAACATCTGAGCAACTTTTTATTTTTATTTGTTTAATGCCTTTTTCACTCTTTAAATTTTTTATTAAAAAAATATAATTTCATTATTTACCATCGATTGTTTTATTTTTTATTATCTAACTCAAATGTAAAAAAATTTAATTTCACTATTTGTTATTAATAATCTATATTTTTCTATTTCAGATCTACATATCACTGTTTTTTTACTTTTTAAAAAATATATTGTTTCATATTGAAAATAATATTATGTGCCTTATGGTCATGTAATTAAATAAAAAATAATATATGGGATAACATTTTTATTAAATTTGATGACGTGCATGACTTGCGACGCGAGTTTACGTTATTGACTCGAGTTCACTTTATTTTTTTAATTAAATATTATTTTCTTACTAATTTCATTATTCAACATTGAGTTATTAGAGATTAAAATTTTCAATTAATTTTTTTTCAAGGTTATTCCTGCGAGTTTCACAAATTAGCCCAAATTAATTCAAATAGATCAAGGCAATGTTTTGAAACGCGATTAAAACCGTATTTAAAAAAAATAATTTTTTTATTTAAAATAATTTTTGTATATTTTTAAATCGTTGGTATGATTATGTCAAAATATTTTTTTTAAAATAAAATAATATTTTTAAATAAAAAATACTTTAAATCACAATAACTATCATATTTTCAAACATCAATTAAATATTTTTTTTATCATAATATTATATCAAAATATCATTCAATTTATAATTAAAATTTATTTATTTTTAAAAAACACGTTATCATTTATTTTTTAGCGCTTTATATTTTATTTCTGCTCTGGCTCGTGGGGTAGTAGCGGCAATGGAATAGTTGCAACTGTGCCACGATAGTAGTTTCATGAAACGTGTCGGTGTCTACAGCTCAACCTCACTAAAGGCAAAGGTAGTCTCCGCCTGCAAAACTGACAACAACCCCGATCCCCGATCCAGGAACTTAATTGCCCCTCAACTACCATAATGGGCAAGTCCCATCTGCATCGTCAATTTCAACTGTGGACCCACTCGAACTTCAGCGGCCCAGATCCAACAAATCAGGTCACCACATTAAATAATACAAGTAGCATTGATAAATGTCACCATGCCCCCCTCTCTCGGTCTTATTGTTATATACCAAAGCCCTGGCAGGCTTATTTTTAATCACTCAATAACCCAAAAGAATATACTTTTTTATCAAAGATGAGAAGCCAGTTCCTTTTTTTCCTGGGCGTTTTGTTGCTCTTTGCTTCCAGTGCTTCTCTTTTTAGGGCTGTTAACGGGGATGGTGTGACGGAGGAGTGTAGCAGTGACTTCCAAAAAGTAATGGGTTGCCTGAGCTATGCTACCGGGAAAGCGAACACGCCCACAAAAGACTGTTGCCTTTCAGTGCAAAATATTAAAGAAAGTGACCCTAAATGCTTGTGTTTCATCATGCAACAAACAAGTAATGGTAGTGCACAGATCAAGAACTTGGGTATCCAGGAGGCTAAGTTGCTCCAGCTCCCTACTGCTTGCCAGTTGCAGAATGCTAGTCTTAGTTTCTGCCCTAGTGAGCACCTCTCTCTCTCTCAACCAGCCATTGATTTCATGCTCTTTATTATTGTTGTTGTTTTTCAAGTATTGGTTTTTTGGAGGTAAGTTAGCTTTAGTTCCCATAAAATATCCTTCAGATTTTGTCCCCATATATATATATATATATATATATATATATATATATATATATATATAAACGAGCAAAAATTCATCAAAAAAATCAGATAGCATGAAAGTTAGGTCTAGAAAACAGAAGAAAAAAAAATATTGCAAGAAAAGAAAACCCAATATGCTGCAACGCGGCTCCAGCTGTCTTTGTTTGATCCACTAAGCGTTTAACATAGGCATACACTCGTGGCATCAGAGATTTAGGTGAATCACTAACTTGGCCGTTTAGAAATGCCGTTCACTGCTATTTTGGTCATGATCCATACTTGACCAGTATTGATCAGTAACCAGTGATATCCTTATTTATTTCTAGATTGGATATGCAAAATTGTACAAATATGACTTGAAAATTTCAATATATCTGATATAAAATAAAAGGCCGTTCTAGGTCTCTAGGGAGTTGCTCTAACTTTCATATCGTCCCTGTCAATGAACAGAGCTTCTAGGCATATCTCCTAGCTCTCCAGACGCTGCCATCTTCACAAATGCTTCAACAACAGCAATTCCTGCTGCATCAACATCAACAGGAACATCACAATCAGAGAAAGCAGGTGACTCCAGTGGATTCCGGCATAGAACACACCTTGCAGGTCTTTTCGTGATTGTTGCTGCCATCTTCGTATTTGCTTCCCCTGCTGGGTCGGCCTCCATGTTCCAGTTTTAGGGGTGAACAGCAACAGCACCTAATGAAAGCAATGAAAACGAAGCTTGGGTTCCTTTTGTACCTTTTCTTTTGAATTTTCAGGATTTAATCCAACTCTCGTTGCAAGTTGTGTAATCTTGTCTCCTGCACTTAAGCTAACATTCGCCTATCAGGCTATTATCTCCAAGCACGAATGTTCTGATATCAGGATGCTGACTATATTGCTTCGCTATCTAAATGTGTGCATGAGCTGGCGTCCCTCGCATGTTTGACCTCGATTATGGCTTTGTTAAGCCGCAGAGCTGGCTTATGGGTTCGCGTTGCGTGGTATTCAATTAAACAGATATCCAATTCATCAAAGATATGGACCTGGAAAATCAAGCATGTTCACCGGAAAAAATGATAAAATCAAGTACAAACAGTCTCTTTACTGGAATTTAGAAGCTTGCTTCCTCGTTAAAACACTTTTTCGTTCAAAAGATGGCAACAGAATGGGAATTGTGAATAGAACGAAACGAGTTCTTGCGAGGAACAGGGACAATGAACTCATCTGGTCAGGTCAAAAGCGAATACCCACCAAATCCTTTCAATTCAAACTGTTGGATTTTGCATATATACAATACGGAAACCGTAAAGTAGTTCTTAGTATCTTGTTGGATGGATTTATGTTTATGCAAGGTTTATACAAGTATCTTATTAGACAGAGTTATAGTTATTTAAGATTTATATATTAACAGTTGTTTAAGATTTATATAAAAATTATATTAATTTAAAATTGAGATGATGTAAATTATAGATCATTCAAGTTTTCATACTATAATAATAATTTATATGAATCACTAATAAAAAAATTTTAAACTTAATCGGGAAGATATGATATATAATTGAATGTTAACTTTTTTTTTTTTAATGTTTTATGTATTTCTTTATTATACTTTACTTATGAAAAATAAAAGATAACTTTTTATTTATAGAAAAAATTGAAAATTATAAAATATTAATTTGTCTCTTAAATAATATTATATATATTATACTCTACTTAAATATATATTATATTCTATTTTTTTTTCAAATCTTATTTTACATTTCTTGAAATTAATATTATTTGAGAACATATAAAATATGTTTTCTAGTTTATCTAAAATGATGAATAATTTTTTAATTACTTAAATACCTTTATATAATTTATATCATATTTAATATCTATCAATTTATTATCTTTGATTATGATAATACGTAGCATAATCAAAATATAATATTTTTTATATAAGATAATATAATGATTATTTAAGTCTAATAATTATTTACACAATAATCTTATTACGTGAATTTTTTTATAAACATATGTGATTTTTCTATATAAAATTTTTATATGGATTAGTTTAGTATACATATCATCTTACAAACACCTGCATGTTAATTCTAAATAATTCTAAATATCTCCTGTACCTCAACTTATAATAAAAAAATATTTTATCCTATAAAAAAAATAACATAATATGAATGAGTTTTAACAACTTTAATTAATTAATATTCAATTTTAATATAATATTAATTAAAAATATTTAAAAACAATACTAATACTAAGATGAAATAAAAATTTCACAATCATAAAATTTTTATAATTGCCTTTGCTAATATTTTTTAATAAAATATTTAATAAATATTAAAGATAAATAATATCATATTAATAAATAAAATATATTTACTTAAATAAAATTAATGATATATACATCCAACCGATTTATTATTGAGAATATAAGCTGACACATGTACCAATAAGAAAAGATCCCTTCAAATATCCCTTAAAATCAAACGCCAATGGAAAAAGAAAGCGCAGAATCCCCACGCTCATCTGCGCAGCTAGCTGGTCTAAAATCCAATTAATGCAAGACCACCGCCTTTAATGAGAGTTAAGAACAGGGGCAGGTGACAGCAACCAAAAATCATAAAGTATTCTACCGGTTTTTCTAATTTTGTTTTAGTGTTATATGATAATTTTAATTTATTAATGTTAAAAATTAAAAAGAAATTATTTTAATATTTTATTTTTTTAAAGTTATTTTTAAAAAACTTACATGCATAAAACACACACTTTAAGGCCCCTCGATTTCCATGCTCTCTTAATTAGAATGGCACCCCCCGATTGCTTCCGATGATCATGTGAGCTTGTAAGCCTGTGAAATAAATATCATACCGCCACAAAGCCAAAGAAAATATAGCTATCAGAACTAGCAGCTCAGAACACTATGCGAGTCATATTGATAGAGCTGCTGCGACGTATCAACGTCATCAATCTTGTGAAACAATCCAGATCATTTAAATATGAACAAAAAATTAATAAAATAGAAGGAGAATGAAGGGTGGTGTATTGTCAAGTGTTAGGAGATCCAAACATTCAAACACACACAAATTTACGTGGTTCGGCAACTTGCCTACTCCACGGAGCTACTGGTTTGTATTAATCAAGCTCAAAAGCAATACAAACAACAAAACAAGGAGGAGGAGAAAACTTCTCAACTCAACTCAACTCTCACCCTTAGCTCTCTCTCTGTGTTTCTCTCTATCTCGTGGTGCTCATCAGCTATCAATGGCACTCTCTATTTATAGCTGATGTGGGAGACAAGTTTCTTCTTTAGTCAACAATGGTGGGCAACAATTTCTTTGGTTAGGCACCCACCATGCAACCACCATTGACTTTAGCCATGTCTAACATGGCTGCCACCAACCATGTTGTGTCCACACCCAACAATCTCCCACTTGGACACAAATGGTGTTAGGTCTGTCTTTTAATCTTCAAGACCCACTGAAGCTTTACACAGCTTCAGTTTATCGAGAGTAACTCCTTTGGTTAACATGTCGGCTGGATTCTTGCTTCCACAGATCTTTTCAAGTAACAGTTGTTCATCGTCGAGCAATTGCCTGATGAAGTGATATTTGATCTGTATGTGCTTTGTTCTGGAGTGAAATGCTGGATTCTTGGCAAGGAAGATTGCACTCTGACTGTCACTATACAAAGTACCCTTTCCATGCATCTTGCCCAATTCTTGCAGGAAACTCTGTAGCCATACTATCTCTTTTGCGGATTCTGAAACTGCGACATATTCAGCTTCTGTCGTTGAAAGAGCAACTATCTTTTGCAAGGTAGAACTCCAAGAAACAGCAGTGCCTCCTAGAGTGTATATATAACCTGTAGTACTCTTTCTGCTATCAACATCTCCTGCTAGATCAGCATCTACAAAGCCTTCAAGTTTCAAACCGCCAGCTGTGAAAATAAGACATGTCTCCGATGAGCCTTTTAAGTACCTCATGATCCATTTCACTGCCTCCCAATGCTGCTTTCCAGGATTGCTCATATATCGGCTTACAACTCCCACTGCATGGGCAATATCTGGTCTAGTACAGACCATGGCATACATCAAGGAGCCGATAGCTGAGGCGTATGGGATCTGGTCCATGTATCCACGTTCTAGCTCAGTTTTTGGTGACTGGTCTTTACTGAGCTTGAAATGATTCCCCAGAGGTGTACATACTGGCTTAGCATTATCCATACTAAACCTGCTGAGAACCTTCTTGACATACTCTGCCTGTGAAAGCTTTAGTATGCCTTTGTCTTTGTCTCTGATGATTCTCATGCCAAGTATTTGTTTAGCAGCTCCCAGATCCTTCATTTCAAACTGTTTTGACAACTGTTGCTTTAGCTTGTCAATCTCTTCCATGCTGGAACCTGCAATTAACATATCATCCACATATAGCAGTAGAATGATATAGGAGTTGTCAAAATGTTTGACATAGCAACAATGATCAGCCTGACATTTTGTGTATCCCGTACTACTCATGAAGTTATCAAACTTCTTGTACCACTGTCTTGGAGCTTGCTTCAAACCATATAGACTCTTCTTTAGTTTGCAAACTTGACTCTCCTTTCCTGGTATTGCAAACCCCTCTGGTTGTTGCATGTAAATGTCTTCCTCCAATTCTCCATGAAGAAATGCTGTTTTTACATCTAATTGTTCAAGATGTAAATTTTCTGCAGCTACTATCCCCAGAACAACTCTGATTGTTGTAAGCTTCACAACTGGAGAAAATATCTCAGAATAGTCGATCCCCTTCTTTTGCTGAAACCCTTTTACAACAAGTCTTGCTTTGAACCGTTTGCTTCCGTCATGCTCGGTCTTTACTCTGTAAACCCACTTGTTTTGCAGGGCCTTCTTTCCTTCAGGCAGTTTGGTTAACTCCCAAGTCTTGTTCTTCAGCAATGACTCCATCTCGTCCTTCATGGCTAACTCCCACTTGCTCGAGTTTCCATCTTGTAAGGATTCTTCATAATTTAATGGTTCACCACCATCGGTCAGCAAGATATAATTCAGTAGAAGTGTGAACCGTTGTGGAGGCTTTATAGTCCTTGAAGACCTGCGAACAGCTGGTTCACTTGGCTCTGCACTATCTTGTGTAGAAGTGGTGGGTACTGAAGTGCTTGAACTATCTTGTGTGGACTCTTGAGTGGTAACATCAGGAAGCCCTTCTAATTGTATGAATTCAGATTTCTGTGGACTCGTATCTGAATCAGTTATCTCTAGTTCTGTACTTGATTTGTCTTTGTACAAAACTTTCTCGTTGAAGATCACGTTCCTGCTTCTGATAATCTTCCTGTTTTGATCATCCCAGAACCGAAATCCAAATTCTTCATCTCCATAGCCAATAAAGAAACATTTCTTTGATTTGGCATCCAGCTTGTTGCGAGCATCAGAGTCTACATGCACATAGGAAACACACCCAAAGACTTTTAGGTGAGCAAGCTGTACTTCTTTTCCTCTCCAGACTTCCTCGGGCAGTCTGAACTCCAAAGGTACTGATGGTCCACGGTTGATCAAGTAAACTGCAGTATGAACTGCATCAGCCCAGAATGTTTGAGGTAGCCCAGAATGCAACCTCATGCTTCTAGCTCGTTCATTGATGGTCCGGTTCATCCGTTCAGCAATACCATTCTGTTGTGGTGTGCCTGGAACTGTCTTTTCCATTCTGATACCGTTGACAGCGCAATACTCCTTGAAACCTCCATCAATGTATTCTCCTCCATTATCAGATCGTAAGCATTTCAGCTTCAAACCTGATTCAGTCTCAACCATAGCCTTCCATTTCTTGAATGTGTCAAACACATCAGATTTATTTTTCAGAAAGTAGACCCATACCTTTCTGCTAAAGTCATCAATAAAAGTGACATAGTACCGAGAACCGCCAAGAGATGCTACTGGAGCTGGTCCCCATAAATCTGTGTGCACCAGTTCTAGTTTTCTTGGTCTTAAGGTCCTGCCAACCTTTAAGAAACTGAGCTTCTTCTGTTTTCCGAGAACACAGCTTTCACAAATGTCTAGATCAACATTTTTTAATTCTGGCAGCTTTCCCTTTGACTGAAGTATCTTCATCCCCTTTTGACTCATATGGCCGAGTCTGCAATGCCATAGCTGTGCCTGATTTTCTGCTTCAGTAGAGGCAATTATATCTGCTGATCTTGTGGTCATATACAGGGTGCCGGTTTTCTTTCCACGAGCCAAAACCATTGCTCCCTTTGATACCTTCCACATTCCTCCAGAGAAAAGGATTGAATGGCCACTATCATCAAGTTGTCCGACCGAGATCAACTTCTTCTTTAGTTCAGGAACATGCCTTACATTTTGCAAGTTCCATGTAGATCCATTCATTGTCTTGATTTGCACATCTCCTATACCCACAATCTCCAATGGTTGTCCATCGGCCAGATAGACTACCCCATAATTTCCAGCAGTGTAATTTTGCATCATTTCATGGTGTGGAGTACAGTGAAATGAAGCTCCAGAATCAAGAACCCAATCATCAATAGGACTATGTACAGCAAGGATCAAAGCATCTTGTACCTCGTTTGTAGTGGCATTTACAGAATCAGCTTCAGGTTTCTTTGGTTTTGTGCAACTCCTCATAAAATGGCCAGGTTTGCCACAATTCCAACATTCAACCTGCTTCCTGGGTCCAAACTTGCTTTTGCTTCTGTACCTGGATTTTGATCTGCCTCTGGATAAGCCTCTGTCTTGTCTCCTTCCTCGAGTGTTGATGTTGAAAGCTGAACCTGAACTTGAGCTTTCACCCGAGTCTTTTCTTCGTACTTCTTCAGCTAAAATCAGGTCTCGGATATCATCATACTTTAATTTGGATTTTCCAGCTGAGTTGCTTACGACTGTTCTCATACCTTCCCAACTGCTTGGAAGTGAAGCTAGCAAAATAAGTGCTCGGATCTCATCATCAAACTCAATTTCAACGGATGACAATTGATTTGTGATGGTGTTGAAATTATTAAGATGCTGTGTAACAGAGGTGCTTTCTGTCATCTTCAGGTTGAACAGCTTCTTCATCAAGTGCACTTTGTTATTTGCTGATGGCTTCTCATACATCCCAGACAAGGCTTCCATCAATCTTGCTGTGGATTTCTCTTTTGTAACATTATGAGCAACTCTTCTTGACAATGATAGCCGGATAATGCCCAAGACTTGTCTATCAAGAATTTGCCAATCTTCTTCTAACATGTTTTCTGGCTTGCTCCCCAACAGAGGAAGATGAAGTTTCTTCCCATATAGATAATCTTCAATTTGCATTTTCCAATATCCAAAATCAGTTCCATCAAATTTTTCAATTCCTGCAGCCTTTATTTCATCAGCCATTTTTACTCTTTCTTGGATTTGAATCTCAAAAAATCTGACCTTACAGATGTGTCCGGAATGGCCAAAAATGCTGGAAACGACACTGAGATCACCCAAATCGGACTTCGGATGGCTCCGATTTAAACAATCAAAACTTGAGATAACAGGACGCTGCAGATGAAGCCACGTGGCAGGAGGAATAGTCGCTGCGCCACACCGGATCAAAACCCAGTTATGCTGACGTGTCAGGCACGTAGGCAATGTGGGACCCACATAATCTGACGTGGCAGGGCCGCGGAAATTTTCGGCTGATGTGGCAGTGCTGACGTGTCGATGACGTGGCATGGATGACGTGGCTGGTTGACCGGTCAGACGGCTGACGTGGCAGGGCGCGCGGCTGCTGACTGTGCTGGATGGCTGACGTGGCTGCTGAC
>NW_011499855.1:1849428-1878212 GCF_000495115.2 Populus euphratica | reverse complement strand
CTTAGCTCTCTCTCTGTGTTTCTCTCTATCTCGTGGTCTATCTCAGCTATCAGTGCACCTTCTATTTATAGCTGAGGAGGGAGATGATTGTTCAACAATGGTGGGCAAGTTAGGCACCTACCATTTGACTATGACTTCAACCGTGGCTGCCACCAACCATGGCTGCCACCAAACATGGCTGCCACCTACCATGGCTGCCACCGTCCATTTGTGTCCACACACATAACATCAAGTACTTCAAAACTTCCCAAAGCTCTTTCGTTCTCCTTTGGCAAAACAGCTTCAGCAAAGCTCTTTGACATTTTCTTTATCAAGTCATTAGACAAGGGAACAAGATTTTGTTCACTAATTCCAACCACTGGAGTAGGAACACACTTACATGCGGCCCCGATCTGCTCACCTGCACTACTTTCTGCCTCTCTTCACAAAAACGAAAATCATCTAGCATGGAAGACTGGCTTTCATGGTTTTTAAACATGCCTAAATCTCAACTCCCTGTTCCAGCTCCACCTGCAATTATTTGGGCCAGCATAAAACATATTTCACGATAAATATTTTTCAGGAAACATAAAAAAATAGGGTGGTGGTAACTGGTAATGGAAGATCGACAATTGGCCTGTGTTCATCTTTCCTATAGGGTTTTTGACACCAGTATATCTATATTCATGCAAAAAGGGTCATTCATTAACTGCAAAAAGATGTCCTTCAATGGCGTGGATCACTAGTTTCAAGATGAGCTATACGCATGCATACTGAGCACCCAGGATTATAACAGCTAAGACTAGCAAAGTTGCCACCATTCATCATTATAAAAGTAAACGACCTTGGAAGCCCTAAAAACGCCATTCCATTCACTATTGTGTGTGATTTAGAACACACACACACACATTTAACAGTATTAGCAGTCTAGGGAATTAACTATAGGCTATCGTGCAAATATTTATAGATAGCTAGCTAGGGAACCAGTGACGTCATGAAGAATCAGAGGACCCAAGGGATCTTTTGCTTCTAGAAAACAGTAAACACAAGATGCAAACACAAGATAGCTTGTTTCATCAAGTTTATTTGTATCGTTAAATTTGGTAGGGAATCCATGTCAACTCTTTCAAAATCTCTGCTTTCCAGAAAAACATCCCCATTGTTGACATTTTTTCTAACTTCTAGTCTATACTAGAAATAAATTCGAGAGTACTTTCTTCTTGATTTACAAGTGAATTATCTAACGTTTTTTTTTTTTAAATATTCTTCTCAGCTTTATCAAGATCACGTGCCTTCTATTTTGTCAATTTGATAAGAATCCTCATCTATATTAAGTATTCTAATTAGAGGCACCTATTAAGAGGCACCAAAGTGAAGGTAAGCATGTTTAAAGAGACTAGATCAAGTTTAATAACCATGTAAGCATGCATTTAAATAGAAAAAAAGAGAGTAAAAACACTTAATTGAAAAGGTCGGAGAAATAATACACACATACGCAGGCACTTAAATAGAAAACATCAAAGGAGTGGAACCAGACTTAATATTTGCGCAAGTAGAGGCACCAAAGTGTTCATTATAATACAAAATACAAAAAGAAGAATCCCCCAACCACTGCTTTCTATAGTTGGGCGAAATAAAGCAGTCTCTCTTAACATCTCAATCCGAAAAAAACCTAAAGACCTGATAACCACGCCATGTCTCAGGTTCCTCTTCTTTTCATTCTTTCAATTCTTTACGCATTAACTGTAAACCTTGCTCTCTCTCTCTCTCTTTTTTTTCCATTTTTTTCTTTCTGGACTGAACCCTAACGGATCGGGTTTTTTTGTAATTATTACGAAATTAAATTAACAGTTTTTGGATGCTAAGAGTTGGGTTTCGTTCATATTACGAATTGCTGAATTGAATTTTTTTAATTTGAGATTGTAAGTGGACTTCTTACTGTTATTATCGGTTTATTTATTCTTCAGGTGGATAGCAGAAATTCATCAGCAGCGAAGCGTGCAAGAACTGACGGTATGCAATTCTTTTTATATCTTTATTTTTATAATAAGCTTTTGTCTTTTAAAGATTTGAGAACTTATACATACTAAATTGGCCATACTGTATGCATTTTCAATAGGTTCTGCTTTTGGTCATGAAGTTGGAAATAAGTTGTGTGCTTTCTCGTGTAGGTAGTCGCAGGGAGGATGACTGGACTTGTCCAAGCTGCGGCAATGTCAACTTTTCATTCAGGACAACTTGTAATATGCGCAATTGTACCCAACCCAGACCAGCTGATCATAATTCGGTTAGTTGTAACTGTACTGACCTGCTTTCCTTGTTATAAAATGATGTTGGTGTGTTTAATGTATGTTCGGTTCTTCTGAAATTGGATTTAAGTGGATCTTGTAATACCAAGAACCAAACCTTATAAACTGAGAGAAGATTGTCTGCATCGAGCAGCTAGTGTCAAGACCATTAGTCACTTAGTTGAAAGTGGGTTGATTTAGGATGACGTTATTCACTTTTCCTCTTTATACTCTCATTTTGTTATGGTATTTGACTTTTCCTGCTGTTTGTTTTGGATTCTAATCAATATATTTGCTCCCCCTGGACACCAGAAATCTGCTGCCAAGCCCCTGCAAGCACCACAGGGTTACTCATCAGCCCCATATTTAGGTTCTGGTGCACCTGCTTCAATGTATATGGGTGTGCCGCAATATGGGCCCTCCCTCTTCAATGGATCCTCTATTCCTACATATGACATTCCGTTCACTGGGGGCTCAGCTTATCATTACAGCTATGGCAGCCGCCTTTCTGGTGGCAGTCCATATAGACCGTTGCATATGTCAGGACCACCTCCTTACTCTGGTGGATCTATGATGGGAAATGGTATGTTCTTGTTTCTTTTCTCCAACTTGTTTCCTTAAAAATCCTCATCGTGTTCTAGGATTGTATTTTTGTTTCTTCTGCTTTCCCTAATTATTACTAGTATTTTTTGTTTTTACCATATGTTACCAACTTGTCGTTCATGTTCCCTTGCTTTTCTTCCTGGTTTTTAATTTATTCGACTGTATTGTCTTCTGTTGTTATATTTGATATATTGAACTTGTGGTGTCATCTATTTCTAATTATTGTTTCTTTATTACCAATGGTCTCTCCAGATGCTTTCTATTGTAGGTTATGTATGTATGTCTGTTCTTTGAATGATTAAGGTTGCATTTATGAGGTAATGACCTTTTTTCTTTAAATTTTCTGCAGGTGGGATGTACGCAATACCCCCCCTAATGGACCGGTATGGATTGGGTATGCCAATGGGCCCTGCAGCGATGGTATGTTAGTAATTATTCTCACTGCTAGTCCGATTGGTTGTGGAATTTATGAGACAGGTCCAGGGCTTTAAAATTGTGACTTTCATGTTATGCTTAATTGGTCCTTGCTTCATGTTCCTATCTGTTTGCATAAATGTGAAAAGTGCTCCTGTATATGTGCTCTTCTTTGTATTTTTAAGGGCTTCTCGTAGTTTGCTTATATGTTTTTATATAACTTGATAGTTCATGTTTAAGCATACAACAGTCACTTTATTTGTCCGCCAATTGGTGAGCATTTTGTGTTTATGCATGGAGCTATCTGTTTGTAGTAAAGAAAATAAATACGCATTTAAATACATGGTTCATTATGTTTATAGATTCTAGAAATATTCCCTTGTGGATATGAAATTGATTTCATAAATGTATTCTATTTCTTCCAGGGGCCAAGGCCAGGATTTTTCCCAGATGATAAATCTCAGAAGAAGGGTTCAGGTTTGTCATCAATACGATGTGTATGGGAAACAGCTTGCAACTTATTTACCCTCTAACCTTGATCTTTACTTCTTGTAACGCTACTTTAGATGCGACGCGTGATAATGACTGGACATGCCCAAAATGTGGGAACATCAACTTCTCTTTTAGAACTTTTTGCAACATGAGAAAGTGCAATACACCAAAGCCAGGATCCCAGGTTTGTGCTACTTTCTTCATAAAGATAGAAGAACCACTCTGTTTTTTTCGTTGGCATTTTTCTGTCATGTAATTGGCCCTTTTGAGCAATCTATTTATCATCTGGGACTCTGAACTTGGATAAGCTTAGATGATTATTTGGAAGTTGAAGTCATAACTTGTGTACAAGAATCTATATTGGTTTAGCTTGAACCTTTTCACAGTAATGTTAATCTGCCTAATTTGTAGCTTCCACTTTTGTTTAATACTGGTAAGTTGTCTAATTTTCAATATTTTCTTGTCATTACAGGCTGCCAAGTCTGACAAAAATTCCAGTAAGTCATCTTTAATCCTGCTCATGGTGAGCTTCATATTCTGAAATAATACTGACAAGGTTCATGCTTTTTTAGAACAAAAAATGCCAGAGGGAAGCTGGAAGTGTGAAAAATGCAACAATATAAACTACCCATTCCGGACCAAGTGCAATAGACAAAATTGTGGGGCTGAGAAACCTTCCGAGTCAGCGAAATCCCCTTCTCCAGAACCAGATGAGGTTGAACAGGTTTGTCATGTGATTCATCTTGACTGTATTTCCATTTCTTGTATGGAACTGTTATTTTCAGTAATCACATATGTACTCTTCACAAATTCAATGACTATTAGTGAGAAGGATGTTTGGCTGACCCGTCTCCCTTCATTCTCCATGCTCTCCCTCTCATCTGTTATCTTCTTGAAATGCACTTCACTAATTGTCAATTATCTCTCTCATGGCAACCATTGATTTACAATTGTCTACTGTTCCAGTGAGTTCTAGGACATGTTTGGGGTTTGAGAAGGTCCAGAGTTGTCGTCCAGCATTGCTCAATATGGGTGTCTGAAAGTCAGTCTTGTCGTCCTCAGGTTGCAGCGGTTGTCGATTAACCATACCTTCTCATGATGTCTGTCAAGTTGTATTACCAGCGATGGTATTGTGGTCTACTGGTCTTTATGGATCATTTGATGCATTATGTGTCTGCCAGATTAATCTGGTTGAGATTCTACAGGTTGTTTATGGTTTCTATCAGTTAGGCATTTGTACTTTTGGAATCATTCATCTATTCCAGTGGGATGATACCATGAATTTAGAATACTGCAGTCTGCATATTTCTTACTCATTTGATGAAATTGTGTCTATGCCATTGAAATTAGCTGACAACTTAATTAGGTTCCTTTCCCTTCTAGTTGTGTGTGACTCGGTCTGGAGTTTGGACTCTTGATTTGTAAAATTAGAGCAGGGACTGTCAGGACTGGCATGTTTGAACCTGTGGGAAGGTTTTGGGTAGCTTTTTTTTAATATCTATTTAGCACTCATTGTTCGGCTGGCAAAAAATTTAGAGCTGGTTGTGGTTCGTGGATGGAAGGTATGTTGGCACTAGCAGTAGGTGCATAACTTTGTTTAGTCCCCTTTAGCCTGCAATTTGTTCGTTCAGAAGTGCGTGGTGACATTCTAATCTCCTTTGGTTCTCTCCGAGGAGACAGATTGTTTTCAGAATTGGCATGGGGTTGAACCACCTTAGAGGGATTGTTTTCCCTTATTTTAATGCCATTACTATTTAGTGGGTAAATCTCATTTTAGTGTGGATGGATGCACATTCCATCTTTTAGTGGAATTATGATTCCATCCTGTTTTCGGTGTCATTATTGTTCAGTGGATTACTCTCATTTTAGAATGGTTGGAATTCCGGAATGTGGTTCCCCTGCAGGATTGTTTCCTAAGCTCCCGTGGTTCCTCGATATCCGACGCCAACTGTTCATGATGAATTCGAGGTCAGACCTGAAAAGAAAGGTTATTCAACGTTGCTTCTGAGGAGAGGGATATTGGCGCTCCCAAACCCCTCACCATCGGTCCGAACCTCAGTGACCTGACTGTTTCATTATCCCTCCCTGAACCACCTGTCTTTTGCTTTCCATTCTTCGTGGTGCAGTTGTTGCCTTCTTTGCACAAAATGAGTTTCCACCGACGGGTAGCTATTACTTTTAACATTAAAATGGAAAGAGGTGATAAAACGATGGAGTTCACCTGATGAAGCATTTTGCGTGAGAGTAGGAAGCTAATCTAATAAAGGAGAAATCTCAGTTAATGCGAGATGTTGGGGACAAGACGAAGCTCAATTCCATGTGTCTTCGAGGCAGAAATTGATGTGATTGCCTTGTAGCTCGTCAAAATTTGTTGTGATTGCCTAAAATCCAGCGAGTAACGAAGGAGAGATGATGAATGGATGACATGTCATCCATGCAAATGACGTCGTGTTTTATCTAAAAAGGAATTAAAGGGGCATATACTCGAGCCCAAGCAAGTCGAGGCTCGAGGCTCGAGGCTCGAGGCTCGAGGCTCGAGGCTCGAGGCTCGAGGCTCGAGGCTCGAGGCTCGAGGCTCGAGGCTCGAGGCTCGAGGCTCGAGGCTCAAGGCCCGAGATCCTTTTTCTCCCCTTTATATTATTGTTTTTTTAATGATTTACGTTGTTGAATTTCTTGTTTTTTCTTTTGTTATTGTAATATTAATATAATGAAATATCATTTTTGTTTATTTTTTTTTAAATCATGTTATCTTGTTTAGGATTTTTTGCATTATATTTCTGTGATTAAGTTGGAGATTTAAAATTGTATTAAACTAGTTAATATCTTGATCTAATCTTTTAATTATCAAGTTGTTTGGAAAATATACAATAAAATACAGATGGTAATTATTTTTTTTGAAAAATCATCAAGAAACAAATCTTTACTAATAATATAAAACTTTAAACTTTAATCCTTCTGCACTCTACCGAACACCAACTTAAAAGGATCAAAGGATCGCGTGAAAGAATTCACGTCAGCATATTCCTTTTTGGTGGTGGAAGGCAACCCACCATATTCCTGCAGCTGTTCAGGAAATAATTTCAAAAAACAATTCTTCATTTGCCATTTCTACTCTAAAATTATTTCTCTATAAAAAAAATTAGAATAACGTGTGAGTATAAAAGATATTATTAAAATTAAAAAAATTAATTTCTAATCTTTTAATTATTAAGTTGCTTTTAAACCTTTAAGAATAACTATAAAAGATATCACTTATAATATAATTTCACAAGAATAAATATAAAAGAAATCCTATTTTTTTTAAAAAAATTGTCATTCATAGTAACATTACGTTTTTTTTTTCCAAACCTTTAAGATCTGTATCCTTTTGCTACAACATGAAGCTCTACACTTCTTTATATGTAAGTTTCAGTTTAGTTTTCTTTTTTTTTAAAAAAAAAAAACACAATTAACCGAAAATGCTCACCCTAGGTTTCATCATGCGAACAAAAAGGTAACTCATGAAGAGCCCCCCAAAAACTATCGGTCTGCAGCCAGCACTTGCATGAAGTAAATAAACTTAGATAGAGATGACAACAAGTTTTCGAATCACTCATGCTCATAGTTCACATCAGAAACATGTAGGGCTGAAAGATCATTCATACCTGCAGTTAAGTACTCGCAATTTCCAGCATTTTACAGCTCAAGAGGTAAACTCACTGGCGCCTTGCCATGTCCATTAACGGAAGAAAAAACAGTAGTTTAGATCCCGAGGGATTTTTAAAAGATGCTTCAAGGCAATCGCAGGTTGCAATTTAAGTCTTAGGTTCCTAGAAATTTTATTAACTCGGATCACGATGATCTTCAAATCAGTGTTCTATCCTTGACCACTCCAAATGTTTACTTAAGGAGAAATGTCATAGAACTTCACAACCACCATGATCCGAATCCTTACAGCATGAGCCAGGATCGTCAAGTTCCTGAAGAAAATGGAAAACACTAGTCAGATTACTACAGGCACTGAAGAATTTTTGCAGTGATATGAAAACTTCACCATAACTATGAGTCATATGACCTCCGGACCTCCAAGATCAGAATCCACTAAGAGTTTTAAGGGCAGACAAATTTCAAGTATTTGGGCACTCTCTCATTTGAGAGCGCGTGAGCTCCCCTGTAATTACAGCCTGTTGTGGCAACATGCAGGACATCACCTGGACTTTACTACCACATTGAATGATTTCAAATAATTTCCACCAATGCAGGATACTATGATATAACTTCCATATCCACAAGTGCTGAGGGTTTTAAGGAAGACTGACCACCACATAATTACTGTAAATTTTTACAATGAGCACATGAAAGCATTATTTACCTACACTAAATGTCAAACCAGATACTGACCTTCACTTCATTTGTTAAGATGAAAATGATAAATCACTTCAGCAGTCAGTTCATGTGACTGGAATAGAAGTCATTCCCGTTTGATGTTCTTAACAGCTGAAACTCTTGAAGGTAATTGCTACCATCAGTGCGTGAACTCAAGGTATGCACTTGAGGGTCATTTGACTGTTGCTCAGTCCTCCAGTACTCTGATGAAGCAAGTGGTGAGCTTTGGGGTACAGCGTGCAGCACAGACTGATGCATGCTGGTGTGATTTGCATGCATGGGCTGTTCAAATGAAATAGATTGTGGCTCACATGAACCCCATGAATCGGTTGACAGAAGAGAGAGAGCACGGTGAAATTCTGGTGTTGCACGATGAAATTCTGGTGTTGCTTCCGCTTTGGAAGGAATGAGGGAGTAGTCCAAACCTGAAAAGTTCACATTCCTATTAAATTTAAGCATTGATTTTAAGAAGAGAATCACTCCAGACAAAAAAGAAAGGCCTAGCATAATAGTTCTTATCTCTATCCATGAAGATTTGCACTATTAGCTGTCTTCATAAAGTGCAACATTTCCAAAATCATGCTTCATCCATATGACTTTAGAAACAGTCATAGTTAACCATCTACATGTTCTTAAGATTCTTCTATAGTCATTAAGATCCTCTTACTTGCACCAATAAGCAAAAAACACAGAAAAATGTTCACTTTGCAATCAGCCACCGCATTGTACATCTCTAATTTCCAAAATTAAGCAGAGACATGCTTAAATAAACTTGTAATTTTGTAAACCACCAGGAAAATTTAATTACAAGACCCTACAGGCTTTGCCACATTTACTTGCATTCATAATAGCCAAAATCAGTGGTATATATGTCAAATATCAGATTTGGCATCCCATGGATTGCACTGCTGAATTATATATATCATGTGTATCTAACTATCATCCATGTATCTTCAAAACCTTCCGATATTTTCAGAAATATCACTGTACTTTAACTCTTAAAAGAGGCTCCAACCACGTGTCACATTAGGATTATTTTAAGCCACCAAAGCAACCAATAGTCTTTGCTTATGCTGCAATCTTGTACATCCTTGTTGCATGTACATGGATGTGTGTAGCTTTGGATCTATGTAAGCGTACCATAACACAAGAAATACAGCAGGAAAACAAAGAGCAAATGAGCCCCGTGACCAAGTGCACACAGACAGTGGACAAATCCTAAACTTCAGTGAATCAGAGACAACAGTGTTGGAAAAGCGCATTATATACAATTTAGCAGCATTGAGGTTAAAAGTAAAAAATTGAATCAATTAATATAATAAAAAAATCATATTCATTTCAAATCAAATAGCATAGTGCAACCTGAATAACACAATATGTTGTTCAACGTTTAATCAAGTTTATTACATGTTAATTTTGTTATGCAAGGTTAATATTCACTTATTTATTTTACAGTAGTTACAATTAAGGCCCATCGTGCCTAGAATCCATCAGTTAAATATCTTACTTGCACAGGTGTGTCAAAAAAAAAAAAAAGAAGCAAAAGTGAATCAATTAATATATTCCAAAGTCCTTCAAGCAAAATTTTCATAATTTCACTACGAATTTTCCATCACTTTTTAAATGCTGATGTTGATAGGTTGATATTTGATTCAGAAGAAATTTCATAGAGGGACACATTTTTTGGACCTTGATACATTCTTCAGTCAATAAGAAAGCCTTGTTTCATATCCAATGATTGAAGCATTAGCAACCTCACTTTCAGTTCTAATCTGCAGTCACAAGCCAACAACTTATGGCTTATTGCATTGGTTAAGAGCACATTCCAGGTCCAGGACAAATGCCAAAGATGTATAGACATTGAACTCTCACTGAATAAATTGAAAATTTAAGAAATTTTTAAGGCGTTGATTTTAGGGTTACAGATGGGTGAAACTCGATGTTGTGAGTTTCATGAAGAAAACAGTAAGTTTCCAAATCATCCACCATTTACAACACTAAAAATGGACTCACCTGGTGAATCTCACAAAGACATGCTGTGATGTTTATTCCTCTTCATGTCCTCTTCATATGAAACAAGCTCTTGTTTGATCTTTGGTTAAATGTTACATTATTTTTTGTTTTACTATTGGCTACTGGAGCACATAGTTACTTGTTAGACATATCAAGGAAACCTTGATAAGAAATCCAAGTAAAAAGTTTATATGGCACTAACCAAATCATCAACATTTAGAAACTCAATGCAATAATTGTGAGGCTTGTTTCTCAAAATGAAGACAAAACAAACCCTGGTTGAGAACCTCACCTGCAGTGCCCTTGGCCTTGGATGGTAAGAAGCCATTAGACTTATGATGGTGCTGAATAGCAATGCTATTTGTCAGATCAATGCCAGAAAAGTGGAGTCTCCTATCACTACCACCTATTTCTGCAGGCTTTGCTACATACTCTTTCGTTATTGTGAACTTGGAGGTGGATGTGCTTTCCCATGTCAAATTTGCATTGGGCCTGGAATGAACAAGGGGCGCCTTATCCCAAACATGACTCATCTGTTGCCTCTCATCTGCATAGGTAAACAAAGATCATGTTTAGTTTATTAATGGTTATCATGGAATACCAATTTACTTGCATGAACTTAAGTATCTCGAGTTGAAACAATATTTAGTCCCACATGTATAGGAGACAGATGAGATGTAGGGCTACCACAGGTTTATTTTGTTAAATAAAGCTAACCAAGAATTCATTAAGGGAAAGCCTTTTGGGGGATTGATGAAGAAAAATTAAACAATCAATGGACACAATGGATTCTGTCACATGCAGCATATCACAGGGTCACAACATATAGTAAACATATAGTAATATCCATAACTCACACTGAAGGTTCCAATGATCAAAGCAGGTCAGACATGCTGGAAGAAATCTTTGAAACTATAATACCACACTATGTTTATTTGTTAGTGATTTCAAAACCAAATAAATCAGGACATTAACTTGCTAGTGTCAGGTTACAATCAGAAATAAATCTTCTTCTTCTTTTCCTTTTGAATGCTTGATTAGAGGAAATTTCTATTTGGAAAAGATCGTTAAATTAATTTGAGAAGTGAAATTCATACAAAACTCACCAAAGGGGTCTCTTTCCTCCATTTGGTTTAGCCTCATTAAGGCAAAGGGAAATTTATAGCATAATCTACACAGCTTCATTTCAGAGTACATGGGAAGATTGAGAAACAACCAAAACAAAGATGAATGACAATAGCATAAACTAAAACAATGACAATAGCATATTCTATAAATCAGCTTCAAGAGAATAATAAAGGACTCAGTTCAATACCAATACCATATAAAGATGAAGAAAGTCTTGAAGGATTCAAATGGACAGATCCTGGCTGTTTGCGGCGTCTTGCATTGTGATCAGAAAGTCGCCTGCGGCAGCTTTTCTTCTTTTCATCAAACTCTGACAGACCATGGAACCTTTGACATTCAAAATGCAGACAATGTCACACCAATCATATGAGCTGGGAATTATCATTACTATAATTACTAATTGAGGAAAATAGGCATCATCAATGTATCGCCCTAGATAACAACAATTGGCAACAAAACGAATAGAAGATGACCCATTCTCATGCACTGTCATCTTCCAGAAAACAACCATTCATTTCATTAGAAGCTTTACCTGCTACACTGCTGGCAAAACCTGCGTTCCAAACCAGCTACAATGACCTTTGAGCACTTTGAATGGCTTTCACAAACTCTATGTTTGCGATGGTAATCTTTAGCTGATGAGAGGTCAAGGTTACAGCCTTCTACTTGACAGCGTGGAGCACGCTGAGTATGATTACTGGACTTCAATTTCTTTGCTGGAGTAAAGGAAGGCACAGGAATTGTAGAAATTGATGAAGACTGAGCATTGCTCCCAGCACAAGCATCTTCAAAGTATGTTCGTTTACCAAGCTTCAAACCAAGTAGCTGATCACCTGAACCAACTGAAGCTTCAAGCGTGGGAGAAGTATCAGTTGCCTTAGCCTTCACAAGTTCTTCCTTATTGTAATCTGATGGATTTGTTTTAGAGGCCTCCAAAGTGAATTTGGATGTTTTAACTTCCCCAGCTGATGAAGAATTGGTGGAAGCTGACTTCGAGCTCTTTGAGAAAGAAGCAAGTTCCAAGTCAGAGATAGATCCACGGCTTCTGCTTACACTCCCAGACGAATAGAAAAACCCAGAATCATTTCCTTTTTCTCCATCAGTTTCCAAATCTGCTAGGCTTAACTGCTTTGAATTTTCATTTGTTATTGCATTGAACATTATCAGGTTTTCCCAGTCCCACTGCAAGTGGGGTTTGCCATTCCACTCCATCAGCGAGACAGAACTCATAGAATCACTTCACAAAGAGTACTTCATGTAATCCACAAGCGATTAGAAACCAGATCCTGCAATCATCATGATATCAACGTTTCTATAACTTAAGGAAAATAAAGAATCAAATTGCAAATTTAAACATGCAAAACTCAAAGGATACTGATATAGAACAGAATTGGAAAGAGGTTCGGCAAAAACTGATAATATAAAAAGCACATGACCCCGAAAAAGTGAAGAACACAGCTGACCTTTAAATCTTGATGTATCTAAGTGCTAGTCATCTCTGTTTATGTAAATAGGAAAGCCAATCTTTATTCCGTTTACGAGAACAATATCCGATCTGCTTCTTCCCCAATATTGCGAAATAGCTCCTCTTGATGCCTACAAATGCACTGAATCTCAATCTCAGAGAATTCGAACAAAGCACCAGATAAACTTTAACTAAACCAAGTAAAACCAGTATCCACTAAAATAAAGGTCACTTTTTAACCCAGTATATTCTCTTGCAGAAATCAATCAATCTCCAAATCTACAAACACAAACATCCACCAATCAGTTCACAGATCACAGGCACAGCAACTTGAAACCTCTTAACCTCGAGATGCTGACACAAAAATCTCCCCTCCCTTCAAATCAAGGAAACCGAACACAAAAAACAATCAAATCCCTCTACTTTTATCCATATTTACCTCTCCTAGACCCAACCATGAACTCTCAGAGTGTTAACTAACAAAGTTGTCTCTCTCAAAATCACATCTTATCCAAGCACACCTGATAATTGCTCCCTAAAATCCTGCAACACTTTGTGGTCAAATTCCTCTAGGAATTTACCACTCATCATAAAAACCCCTCTTTCACTCCCTCCCTCTCTCTCTCTCTATATATATATATATCTCAATTGTCTCTTTATATCTAACTTGTATCGAATGGACCTGGTTTCACCTTTTCGCCATCAACAAAAGGCAAGCAATAATTCACATTGAAGTTGTTTGGGCTAATCACAGCAAGTAGGCCCCTGAATAAGAATCATACCGACTCGTCACCTAACTTGTTTAAAAGAATCTTACCCCCCACCCCACACACATCCACTAATTCACTCAGAATAAAAACACAGAAAAAAACAAACTAGACTTCGTACCTTGCAGAACAAAACAAAAAAAAAGTAAAGGCCCCCCCACTCTCAATCATTCCTATTCTTGGCAAGAAACGACACATCGTCTCGTAGCTTACTCTTCCAAGAACTCAACCAATAAAAAAAAAAATGTACCACCACTGCTACAGCCGACATAAAAGAAAGGTAGAAACAAAAGAAAAGGCACTCTGTAAAATTTATTTAAAAAAAAAAAAAAACTTTCTTTGGATGAAAAGTCCCCACTCTTAACTATTGAGAAAATGGGATTCCTCATTTTTAGAAATTCCACAGCTCTTTGGTCTACATGAAGCCACAAACTTTAAATTTCCATTTACATATATAAAGGGAAGACACGTGACATGAAGCTACGAAAAAGCTATCACCGTTAAAATCCTTTTGTCTCTCTTCTATTATTGTGATATCCCAAAGCATCACAAAGGAAATAATGCTACAGATTTTCATTTTTTTTTCTCAATTTGAAACTTGAAAGAGTGGAAAAAGATAAAAGAAAGGAAGAAAAACTACTGGTACTACTACTTACCCTTCAGGGGAGGGAGAAACAGAAGGGATCTCCGTCAAAAAGCCGCCTGAGAACTTTATTTTTAATGCTGTCTGTGATTAATAAGAGCAGATGAGGAGGTGAGAAGCAGAAAATGAGGAGCTTGCTTCCTTGCTTTCATTACACCACTTGACTTCTTCTTGTTACTGTGTGAGGGAATAAATGCAGCAATTACAGCGAGCCTTTCCTTTCCTTTTTATTTTGTTTTTTTGGTTTTTTTTTGGGTGGTGGATTCCTGTTATGTTATTTTTGTGGAGAAGTTCATAATCGACACGTGGAAATGGGACGTCCTCGCTTGCACAGACACGCCCTCTCCAAGGGTTCTTTTCTTTTCCTTTTTCAAGTAAAGGAAATAATTACATAAAATCTTGGCGTATTGTTATTAAATTAAAGTAAAACAAGCTTAGAAGTTTTGGATATAAATAAATTAAATTATGTGAAAGTTAATATGATATAATTTTATTAAATTGATATATTTAAAAAAAATTAAAAAACACTTGAGATATCACAAGTTAACTTCTAAGCTAGTAACACATATCATGAAAAAATAATAAAAAATTCAATAAAAACAAATAATAACATGTGAAATTGAAAAAAAAAATAAAAAAATAAAAGAGAGATTCATGTGCCTAAGTCATTTATGTTTTTTTTCCTTTAAAGGGGACAAATAACTTTTTTTATATTAAAAAGGTTATATGAAATTCAATTTTATATTAACAAAGCATTATATAAAAAAAAATTAAATCAAAATATTTTTTTTTTAAGAATCTGAAATTTTCAAATCTAATTTCATCTTATAAGGTCACAAAAGCTTTCAACCAGAAAAAAAAATATGAATTTTTTTTTGAATTGTTTGTTTTCAACAGTTCTTTCTTGTTAATTTACATATAATTAAAATAAATAAATTAATTAATTAATTAACAAGTTGGGATTTCCTCAACCGAAATGATGGTCAAATAAATAAATAATAGGAGGTGGCATTATTGTAAACAAGTTGGGCTAGTTGACAACATGATATTAAGAACAAGTTCGATAATCAAATCCAACCTAAGATGTGTGACCGAAGTCTCAAGATATTATAAGTCGGTCTATTGGAGCTGGCAATGCTTTTTAAAAATAAAAATAAAAAATAAAATAAAAAAGGATAAACTTATTAATTTTACAATCAACTTGTTGATATTAAAATATGAAATCTTCTGTGATTTAAAAACAAAAGCACGCAAGATTAATAATATAAAAGCATAGAACTGTTAATAAAAAATAAAGTTAATTATAACCTAGTCCTCGTAGTTTAACCAGCCAACCAATCAGTCCTTCTGTTTTTTAAAAATCAAGATTTGATTCCTGATCTCACAATCTATCTATGAATCAACCCCTCTATCAATTCCATATTCCTTTTCAATGTATTTCTAAAAGAAATAGAATATAGAAAATAAGTAGGGAAGACGGTAAATTTGAATAAGTACGGTGGCCTTTTTGGTCAAGCGATTATTTAAATATTTTTAAACTAATTTATACTTAAATCTAAAAAAGCGTGGTATTTAAAAGATGCAAGATCTCGTCTATATGATTAGTCCAGGAGATCCACGTGAGGTCACTAGGTTATGTTTTCTAGTTTTTACTTGCTCTTTTACTGATTCATTTCTTCCTTTTTTTTTTAAATAGAACGTGGCTACATGACCATGCTCCGCCGATAAAGTTGTTCGGAGGATATTTCAGGGTTGTTTTGTTTGTGTCAGGTCTCACCGGAATTTCACGAGGTTTTGATTCATATTATTTTAAATTAAATTTTTTATTAATATTTTTATATGCTATGGTTAAAGATATATTTTGAAAAATAATAATAAAATATCATTTTTATACGTTTTAAAAATAAAAAATATTTTAAAAAATTACTGTTACCGTTGCCCCCAACACCCTCGAGAATCCCCCCCTGTATATTTTATTTTAATAAAAAATTGTCAACAGATAATTTTCATTTCAAATTTTCTTGGCAGATTTGCCACACACACCCACATGAACACATGCATGTGAAGGGCGGCATGTGTAACTTAAAATTCCAAGGTTATTGAATTAAATATTTGAGGAAACCAAAGCTTTTAGAAATCACAAATGACACTGCTCCTTTCGTTTTCAAGTTTTTTCTGCCACAGGTTTTGGTGCTCTGAATAATAATTGATGCTTTGGCTTCTTGCTGAGTCCATTATTCACAAAAAAATTATTTAATTTATAACCTCTCCCCTAGAACTCAAACCAACGTGATAAAGTGAAGAACAAATACCCATAGTTCTCAATCCAAGACTTTGAGAGCAGCTATGCTTGTTTTTTTTCAAAATAACATGTTAACTTCTTATTGGTGTGCTCTTCACACATAGAGTTGCTTGTAAATTATTCTATATAGTTCATCAAAATAATAAATAATAGATTTCGTGGAAAAGAGGCGGTGTTGCTACCTAGTTTATTAAAGCGGATTGGTAGCTTTTAGTGTTTGTCAAGAATAGATAGAAATTATGTTTTTAAAAAATTTAAATTTTTTATTAAAAATTAATCTTTTTACCTGTTTTGAAGTATTAATTTTAAAATAATATTTTAAAAATAAAAAAATATTATTTTAATACATTTAAATAAAAAATATTTTAAAAAATAATTATAATCACACTTTTAAACAAGCTTTTTCTATATTGCTTATAGACTCGTGAGAGTTCAAAGTTTGGAAAATAAATTGGTTTAAAATAATATTATTTTAAATTAAAATAAATTAATTTATATTGATAAATTTAATTTTTTACATGGAAGTTCATCAAATCTAAAACTTAACTCAAGTTAATTAAAATTGATAAAATTAACTTGATTTAAATTTCAATTAATCTAATTTTTTTCTCAAGGGAATAAAATGCACTAAATTTTAAAGTTATTTATTTCCAAAAAAATAAAATAACAACAATAATAATAATAATTTAAAGTGTAACAAAGGACACAAATCCCACTAACATATTCCCACAGATGGCGGGCTTCATCATACTGATAAAATCCAAACAGATATCAGTCAAAATTCGAAGCTCGCATATTCTTGTCATTTATCGGAGTCATTAATCCCCACATAGTCAATCAAAGAAAAGAGACAGCAAGGCCGTGCCACTTGGACCATGTTTCATTGGCTAGCTTTCGAGTTAGTCTCCATCTTCTCTCTAAGAAGCCCTCGCATTATTTCCCCGTGGTGGGCATGGCTTTATGATTCTTGCGTAACAGTTCGTCCAAAAGAGAAAAGTCAAGCTATTTGGTCTTACTCGAAAGCCCTTGTACTTGATTATTTCTTTGATACGATCCACAATAAAGATATCTCCATCATTGTCTATGCACCCAATGTCACCAGGGCGCAGCCATCCGTCAGTGTCAATGGTCTTGCCCGTCTCCTCCTCTTTGTTACAGTAACCTGTGAAGTTAGTGGAAGTCAAGCTATGAGTATTCGATCTTTGTACCTTGCATAACACATTGACTTCCTACACAAATTTCACCAGGGGTGTTCCGAGGGAGAGTCCGGCCAGTTTCAGAATCCTACTGGGTTTTTCTTTGCAATGCCATGGCATTTACTAGGATCCCCATGAGTGAGTGTGATGCAGTTGTGCTCTGTCAGTCCATATGCCTGACCAAAAACACGTCAGGTAGCACATTAATTTGAACATGATTTTTTCGTAAAGAATATTCGACCAGATGAAAACAATGAATCACAGGCAGAGCATTTCTTGGAAATAAATCATTCAACAATCATGTCTAATTCACAACAATGGAGCAAAATTATACTCGCCTCTTGGACTTGGACGCCAGGGAACTTGTTTTCAAAGGCAGCGAGCAGCTCCGGGCCAAGTGGAGCTTCTGCAGTCATAATGGTCTTCAGTTTGAGATCAAATTCCTCCACTATTGGATTCTTAACTAAGGCCAATTGGTGCAAAATTGACCTCCTGTGTGATCAACGTATTTAGAAATATCCTGAGTTCAAACCTGCCCATCACCACTACTTTCCCCTTGTTCCTTACAGTCGCACAACATATTCCAGTGATACCGTATGTGTGAAAGAAAGGAAATAGGCCCAGTGTGGCAACATGGCCCATCATTTCTGGGTCTCCACTGAAGAGACTGGAGCACAAATTAGCCACCAGATTCCGATGGGCTAACATCACACCCTTTGACATCCCGGTGGTGCCTGATGAGAATGGAAGTGCACATAGATCACTCTGGAGGACTTCCTCATAAGCAAGTGTATCTCCAGCACGGTCAGCTGCATCAAGCAGTTCATTCCAATTCATGGTAGCCCTGGACCCTTCACCTGTATTCCCAAGACACCGTTAAAAATTGAACTAAATTCATGACATTACTGATTATAAGTAGAGCTATCAATACGCCCGGCGGATTTATCTATGATGCAGGTGATCTGAAGCCTTGCTCAAATCTAAATAAAAAAAAATTTACTTCTGTAATTAACCTAAAATAATTATCTCACTTGCCGAGTTAACTCAAAACTGAAAAGGTAGATACCCTTTACATCTTTATATGTCCACATCTTAACAAATAATGTTGATTTTTTTTTTTTTTTACATATCAACATTCTAATATACATGTTAATTTGATCTAGATTTTAAATTAGTAGAATATTAGATTAATCTGTTAGATTTTATAATTAGAATTAATATATATATATATATATATTGAGAAAAAAAAAACGTTGTGTTTTTTCAATATAAAATAATTTTTTTATTTAAATATTTTAATTTAAAATAATAAAATAACAATTTCCTTTCAATGTAGAATAAATTATTTTTTAATTTTTTATATGAAATATTAAAATTTTAAATATTATTTTTTTAATTTTTTCAAGATAACCCAAATTAATCTGTGTAATTTAGGACCTGATTCTTTAAGTAGCTTGATCCAGACCGAGTTTAGACAATTATTGTTACAATAATTATCATAAGACTACCTAATTACCTTTCAATAGTTAAAGTCATTTGTGACAATAAGCTTAGCATCTGCAGCCTCCACTGCTTCTTAAGTTCTGATTCATGTGCAGCAGGATTAGCACCGGAGAACACACCACCGGAAGCCATTATTCCTAGTGCTACAATGCCATATTCAGCAACATTTGGGAGAGCTACAATCACCATGTCCTTTTCTCAGGCCAAGAGACCTAAAGGCCCTAGCAAACCTCCTAATGTCTCTAACAACCTCTGCATATGTATGTCTTTCCTGTCACAGCCTCCACAAATGCTTCCTTGTCAGCATACAATTCAGCATCTTGGAGTACAAATCAGGGAGTGTGATGTCCGGCACCGGGACTGCTGGATGCTGGCTTCGGAAAATATGTTCCTCTTCTGCTGAGCATGGAATGGTAGTTTCCATGGTGGATAGGAGACAGGGGAGGAGGGAAAAATCAAGTAGTGCTTCAGAGGTAGGTGAAATCGTACAAAAAATTTTGTGGCCATGTTTTGTGCATGGAATCAGAGAGTAATTAAGAGACAGGTGAGAGTGTGAGACTGACAGGGGCTGAGAGGTTGGCAAGTGTTGGTTGAGTCATGACAGCATCACAGTATATGCAATCAATAGCCTTTCAGTATGCACCGATTTTTTACGAAGGAACATTGTAGGATTCTGTATTATTTGAACTCAAAACCTTGTCCTTATTCAAACAGATTTTCAAGAATCTGATTCCTGTATGTAACAGAATAAAACATGAGATTGAATCAAAAGGTGTGTATCCTATCAATTCAGACAAGTAAAGCTACATTGATTTTTGCTTCTTATAAATAGTAAGAAATTGATAGAATAAAAAATCTTTTCATGTAGCTGATTGTTTAACTCTAAGTGTAAAACTAAATTGCAAGGATAAAATCAAAATTCTTCCGATACGCCTCGTTCCACTGCTTAACATTGCCCACTACATCGCGACCAACTTCCTTTATCAATACTAAGATATTCTTTCACGAATCTATCAAGCGAAACGGGTCAGTTCTGTGACCTCAAGCCAAGCGAAACGGGTCAGTGTAATCGTAATGACTAGAAAAAAATCTACCAAAAGCCATCCCTCCCTCTCAAAAACATAGCAAACATCTATAACTGATCTTCAGTGACGTCCTAAGCCCAGCATTAACTATCTTGACAGTAAAGGTCAGTGTTAATTGTCATTAAGATTAATAACAAACAAAAATCAGGCTAATTTACCAACTGTTTGTGAACTGCGCAGATCCCCTTAACAGCCCTTTAAAAACAAACCCTTTGGCGCTTACCTCTTGTGGGAAAGACTAACCCCAAATTTGATGCAATCTATAACGCGGATAAGGTTTTTGAGGTTCTAAAATTTTCAACACTAAACCGTAAAGAACAAAAAAAATTAGGTGTTCCAGCATAATTATGTTTGTTTTTGCGGACGTTTGCTGCAAAGCAAACATCTCTAGATCAACTTCACCTCACAGATCAGTTTAAGCCCAGTTTTTGCTTTCCTTGTGGCCAGGTAGAAATAAATAAATAAATAAAATTTTAGATTTGCCTCAAGAATTCTACTCGGTTACTCAGTCCACCCTCTTTTATGTAAAGGCTTCCTACCAGTATCACCCGCAATTGACCAATCACAACTTCTTAACAGAAATACCCGCAAATTTGGCGCTTTTCTCTCATAGAATACTCATTTAGATCTCTCTCTCTCTCTCACTCCCAAAGCAAGAACGGTACAGTACATCAATGGCTGGCAAAGATAACACTCAAATTGAACTTAAAAGTAAGATGCTATTTTCAGAATTGGATCATTTCATTGCAAAATCACAAGAAAAGAGTGATCGCAGCTCCAAAGAAATCACTGCTGCCAAGTTCTTAAAGATAGAAGTTGAAGCATCAGTTATTGCAAGAAAAAATCTTGATCAAGAAGTAAGTTTCAAGATTGATAAGGCAAGGCAGTGGCTAAATCAGAAGATGGATGAATTCAAGATAGAAGAAGATTGTCATGGGAATAAAGGGCTCATTGTTTCAGTGCTGATTTCAAGCAACTCCAAGCTGAATTTCTTTCAGTGCTTGCCTTCTGATCCAGAAGCAATGGCCACTGACCACCGTAAGTCTAGTCTTCAAGGAGGCAATAAGCAACTGATTAATGCTGCTCTTGGCATTTCAGAGGATACATTGCCTGGTCCTTGGAATCCCTTACCTGAGGAAATTGAGAGGGTCAAGGCTGCTGCATGTGAAAGCTTGGACAAGGCCAGGTAGCTCCGTATGTACCTCAGAATTTTTAATATGTTTTCTCGTTTGGTTCAGGGTCATATTTGAGATTCTTTTGTTAGTATTTTCTTTTTTCTCTTTTCTTTTTCCAGAGCAGAAATGCACTAACTTGTTCACTTTGATCCAGATGAAACCATGTTCCACATATTCTTCTTGTAAATTTTGCACTCTATACTTGTACTTTAGAAATGTTTATCTTATTTTTTTGCTAGAGTAGAAATGTCTTTCTCACCCTCTCTCTCTTTCTCTCAGAGTCACGAAGAGATTAATTCGTTCATCAACGGCTGACGAAGATAACGCTCAAATTGATCCAGAAATTCAGAATCTTGTTAAGAAACTAGATGAGTGCATTACAAAGTTTGATCAAAAGAGGCAGGTTTTACAGAAAGCAAATGAGTCAGAAACCGAAGCACTCAGGAAAGATCAAAGGGAAACCAGGGAACTAAGGTTGACGCTTGTTCACGAATCTGGTGCTACGAGCAGCAACTTGAAGCTGGAAGCCTGAAGATTGCTAATATGAAGCAATGGCTGAATCAGAAGGCACTGATCAGTGGTGACACTAGTGGAGAACATGATCAGGGGCATGTGTATTTGCTCTTAAATAATAATTGTTTACATTGAATTATATTAAAGATCATAATATTATCAGTCTTTTCATTGTTTCCAGCAATAGTTACTCTGTGCTTATTGTTGATGATGATTGTAATGCTCGAGACACCATTCAGAGATACACGATGCCAGTTGGGACAGAAAAGCATCGTGCAATGGAATTTCAAGAGGCGAAGAATGGGAAAGAAGCTGTTTATCTTCATCTTTCTGGGGCTTCTTTTGATCTTATTGTAGTTTTTTGGATAAAATTGGAATAAAGAAAGCTTCTTCTTTATTTTCTTGATAAATCATGATATAGTGATAGTTTTTAAGAATCACCAACTTGGTGAAATAACTGTCGGTCTGCAAAATCTGAAATTGAAAGTTGACCCATAATGATTCTGAGGCCATTTTGGTCCCGTCTTGAAGCATAAAATTGTAAATTTCGTTTCCTGTATAAAATCTTCAACTGCCAATTAATGTCGTGATATACATTTTATATGATATTTACATCTGTTCCTGATCATATACATATATGTCAGGCGACACAGCTGCTACGTAAGATGGGTGTTAAGAGTCCGATTATAGGTGTCACTTCTGAGTCTGACCAACAAGCTTTCATCGACGCTGGCGCCGACGAATGCCTTAAAATGCCACTGGATACTGCATAGATCACTTCATTCCTTCCTAATTCCAACAAGCGAAGAAGGGCTGATGCATCACAAGCTTGAGAGTATCTGGGTCTCCTTGGTCTGTGTTCGTTTTTTATCCCTTGTCCTTCGATGTAGAGATGAACTTAACCAATATCTGGTTCTATGTTCTAAGGATGATGCTGTTGTGCACCCTTTTCCGTAGTTCTGGCTTAGCTTGCGTAATTGTTGACTAATTTACTTGCTAGCTTGCATTTTTTTTTTTCCTTGGCTACATAAAAGGTGGCGCCGCTAATTCGTGGTGTTAATAAAGGTGGCCGAGCCAAACTTATTTAACTCACACCTAGTTTTTCTTTAAATTCGGCAAAAGTTGAGTTGTCAAATCACTATGCTTTCTACCGCGTTTAACTTGATTAAATAATATTGTTGAAAAATTTACTGTGACAATAAATTGACACGAAAACTGAAAATCTAAACAAAATTATAAATAAAGTATTTTCAAATATTTAAGATTTTTTTATTTTTTTATTTATATTTATAAGTGGAGTCTTGGATAATTTTCATTTAGTAAGTAAGAACAATCTTTATTTCATAAAATATTATTAATAAATATATCTTATTTATTCTTAAAATCTTAAATATTACCTCATATTATTACTCAACTTGATTGAAAATAAATTTTAAACGAGTTTTATATAAAAAATATGTCAATAAGCATGATAAAAATAAAAACCCAAAAAAAAAAAAGAGTAAAATGAAGATTTAGTTTGAATATTTTTTTAATACTAAATGTAGCTCTTTATATTCTATTTGATGGGATAAATTAAAATGAATATATAAACTTTATTTTATATATATTTTAAAAGGAATGATAAAAAAATTTTAAAAATTCATTCAGAATTAAAATTGATAAATTTAAATTATGCATGAACTAATGGACTGTTTTTATGTATTAAATTAATTGGTTCACTACTTGACTGTTTTTATATATCAAATTAATTGATTGACTACTTATTTATTTGTGATGAACATCTAGAAATTATATAGGAGTTAATTAAACGATTAATTTGATTAATTTGAACTAATTAATCATTTTAGCCGCTAATAAAATTATAACAACTATAAACAACTAGTGTTTTAACATATATATATATATATATATATATATATATATATATATATATATATATTGTAAATCTTTTAAGAGAATCAAAACATATATAATATATATAAGATATTTTAAGAATAAAGTAACTTTATACTCATATTTATGCAGTTAAATTTTAGAATTGCCTCAAGAACTCTACTCGGTTATTCAGTCCACCCTCTTCTATATAAAGGCTATCTACCAGTATCACCCGCATGTGACAAATCACAACTTCTTAACAGAAATAACCGCTCTTGCAAACCACAAATTTGGCGCTTCTCTCTCATAGAATACCCTCGCCCTCTCTCTCCCCCAAAGCAAGAACAGTACAGTGCATCAATGGCTAAGAGAGATAACACTCAAATTGAGCTTGAAAGTAAGACGCTATTTTCAGAATTGGATCATTTCATTGCCAAATCACAAGAAAAGAGTGATCGCTGCTCCAAAGAAATCATTGCTGCCAAGTCCTTCAAGATAGAAATTGAAGCGTCAGTTATCACAAGAAACAATCTTGACAAAGAAGTAAGGGCCAAGATTGATAAAGCAAGGCAATGGCTGAATCAGAAGATGGATGAATTCAAGACAAAAGAAGGTAGTTATGAGGATATAGGGCTGATTGCTGCATCGCCGATTTCAAGCAACTCCAAGCTGAATTTCTTTCGGTGCTTGCCTTCTGATCCGGAAGCAATGGCTGCAGACCACCGTAAGTCTAGTCTTCAAGGAGGCACTGAGCAACTGATGAGTACTGCTCTTGGCATTTCGGAGGATACATTGCCTGGTTCTTGGAATCCCTTACCTGAGGAAATTGAGCGGGTCAAGGCTTCTGTACGTGAAGGCTTGGACAAGGCCAGGTAGCTCCTTGTATTTCTTGAATCTTGTAAAAATCTTGTATATTTTTACTAGAGCAATAATTAATTTGCATTAAAAAAAATAACAGGGAACGTTCATTCGTTTATAAAGAAGCCTTGTTCGATTTGGATAAGTTTTTCTCAAAAAGTTCACCATCAAAGACAACTGATATGGTTGACGAAGATTACACTCAAATTGATCCAGAAATCCAGAATCTAGTTAAGAAACTAGATGAGTGCATTGCAAAGATTGATCAAAAGAGGCAGGTTTTAGAAAATGCAATTGATTCAGAAATCGAAGCACTCAAGAAAGATCAATATGAAACCAGGGAACTAAGGTTGAATCTTCTTCACGAATCTGGTGCTACGAGCAGCAACATTGAAGCTGGAAACCGGAAGGTTGCTAATGTGAAGCAATGGCTGAATCAGAAGGCACTGATCAGTGGTGACACTAGTGGAGATCATGATCAGGGGTATGTGTATTTGCTCTTAAACAATGATTGTTTACCTAGAATTATATTAAAGATCATAATATTTTCTGTCTTTTCTATGCTTCCAGCAATAATTACTCTGTGCTTATTGTTCATGATGATCGTAATGCTCGAGACACCATTTGGAGATACGTGATGGTAGTTGGGACAGAAAAGCAGTTTACATTGGAATTTCAAGAGGCGAAGAATGGGAAAGAAGCTGTTTATCTTCATCTTGCTGGGGCTTCTTTTGATCTCATTATTATGGACGATCAAATGCCCATCATGACTGGAATTCAGGTATGTGTCTTTTGACCAGCTTCAACTTATTAATGTTTTTTGTGTCTTTTGACCAGCTTCAACTTATTAATGTTTTTTGTGTCTTTTGACCAGCTTCAACTTATTAATGTTTTTCAAAACCTCAACCCCAATATTGTAGGCTATTGATAAAATTGGAATGAAGAAATTTTCTTGATAACTCATGATATAGTGATAGTTTTTAAGAGCCACTAACTTGGTAGAGTGGAAAGTAAACAACTGTTAAGTCTGCAAAATCTGATCTTGATCTTGATGAAATACATATGAACTCAATGAAATCGAAAGTTAATTCATCATGATTCTGAGGCCATTTTTGTCTAGTCTTGAAGCATGAAATTGTAAATTTCGTTTCCTGTATAAAAACTTCAACTGCCAATTAATGTCGTGATATACATTTTATATGATATTTACATCTGTTCCTGATCATATACATATATGTCAGGCAACACAGCTGCTACGCAAGATGGGTGTTAAGAGTCAGATTATAGGTTTCGCTTCTGAGTCTGTCCAACAAGCTTTTATCGATGCTGGCGCCGACGAATGCCTTAAAATGCCACTGGATACTGAATAGATCACTGCATTCCCTAATTCCAACAAGCAAAGAAGGGCTGATGCATCACAAGCTTGAGAGTATCTGAGTCTCCTTGATCTGTGTTCCTTTTTCTTTTTTTTTTCCTTTGTCCTTTGATGTAGAGATGAACTCCATGGATAAAGTTTCTGACTACCTTGTGATTCTAAAAGAGAAAATAGTTGTAACAACTAATAATTGCTGTGCTTCAAGATGAATATGGAAGTGTTGCTTGCAAAAGCATAGTAAATGGAATGGAGTGGTAGAAATTGTTAGAACTTGTTTTCACGTTTTTGTTGTGATGTTGATCATTCAGCTTTGTAATTGGTCATTGCATGCTTAGAGATTTATGCATTGTGATCATTCAGCTTCTTAATTGGTCATTGCATGTTTAATTTTTTTTTTTACTGAAATTAAATTAAATTAGTCCCACATTTGTTCTATGCTCTGCAAAACTTAACCATGGGTTATGCCAATATTTGGTTCTATGTATCAAGGATGATTGTGTCGTGTGCTCTGCTTCTTTCCATGTATATTATCATAGTTCTGGCTTAAAAGGTGGTTTATCTGTTTTGCTATTAAATTATTAATTCATGCTGACTAATTTACTTTGCTAGCATGCATATTCTCTTTTCTTTGGCTACTTAAAAGGTGATGTTTTAATAAAATAAAAAAAACTAAACTAGATCATCTATCACTCGGTTTATTTTGAAATCTAGCCTCTTCTAAAAACCTAGCCAACAAATCATCATTTTAATTTATCTGGCTCAACTTGATTAAATAACATTGCCAAAAAATTTCTCTGTTCTTCCTCCTTGGTGTTTGGTTTTGGCAAAAATGACATTATTGACTTGTGAGTCCATGGTGTTTATATGTAGCCAAAGAAGAGAACTAACCTAGTTCATTCTTCATTAGACAAGAAAAAAACAAAATTTACAAATCACAAAACGCGATTTCAACTGTAAAAACATAACAGTACCCAAGTTATGCAGTCCACCCTCTTTTATTTAACGTTTTCTACTGAGCATCACCAGCATGCGAGGTGGAATGCTGTGATTTAACTTCAAGAGAAGTCTTCCGATCCTCAAAAGATCAGCGGGTTTCCGAGGATTTCGACGCTGACCCAAATATACAGTTCCTTTTCAGCATTTTCCTTCCCTGTCTTCTTTCAATATTTTGTACCTCTCGAGGAATTGCTTCCGCAATGGCTCTCAGTGATGATTGCCAGCTCCTTTATGGAAATTTTCTTGGTTTCATAGTATAGCTGCAGAAACACATCCATTCCACTTCCATAATAAAACTGAAAGGAATATAAGAAAGAGTGTGGTGAGAGGACATAGGGAAATGAGGCTTTTAGAAATTTTACCTTCTCTGTTATGAGCTTTGTTGGTTTCACAATTGAGTTGCCTCTTCACATAAAATGCTTATTTATGTTCTTCAGCTTCATTGATGATCTGTTGTCCACAAGATTGAGGCATTTTTCCTGCATCAAATGTAAAATATTTATCCACATACAAGCATAAGGAGAATATATGTCCATAATCTACAACTTCTTAACAGAAATAACCGCTTTTGTAAGCCACAAATTTGGTGCTTCTCTCTCATAGAATACTCTTTCAGCCCTCTCTCTCACTCCCAAAGCAAGAACAATGGCTCACAAAGATAACACTCAAATTGATCTTGAAAGTACGATGCTATTTTCAGAATTCGATCATTTCATTGCAAAATCACAAGAAAAGAGTGATGGCGGCTCGAAAGAAATCATCGCTGCCAAGTCCTTTAAGGTAGAAATTGAAGCATCAATTATTGCGAGAAAAAATCTTGATCAAGAAGTAAGGGCTGTTGAAGTAAACTCAATCCAGAAGGTCAAGGAAGGCAGCCACCAGCTGTCACTGCCCAGCCACCAACCGACCAGCCGCCAGCCACCGGCCGCCAGCCGCTTTCACACCGTCGGCCACAACAGCCTTCATACTTGAAGGTTGAATTTTCTTGTTTTGATTTCATGTATAAATAGATAGCTAAGCTTATGTAATTAAGTGTGGAGAGATTGAGAGAAACACTAGAGAGAAAGAGAGAAAGAGAGAGGGGTTGTTGTAAGCTTTTGTTTATGTTATTGTAAGCTTTGTTCTTGAAATAAAAGAGTGTGTTTTATCCTCTCCGAGTGTTTCAAAGCCACCACAAGTGGTTTCTCCCACCAACAATTGGTATCAGAGCCCCGTTCGTCAGAAAACAGAGGTATTTTTGGGAAATATCCGAATTTTCAAAGTTGTCAAAAACAAGTTTTGATCATTCCAAAGTGTAGAGCTCATCAATACGAACTCAACGGTGCAAAAATCAGATCAATCGGAGCATGGGGTGGACCACACTCTCCGTCTGAAATTTCAGCCCTGTAGCTCACATGCCCCGAGGAAGAAGACGAGTAAGCCACACGCGCGCCATATATTGAGCCGTGCCGAGCCAAGCCTCAAGCCGAGCCGCGGGCCGAGCCACAAGCCATATTTCGAATCCGAGCCGAGCTCCAAGCCATATTCCGAAGCCAAGCCAAGCTCCGAGCCATATTCTAAAGTCAAAGTCAAAAAGAATATTCCTTGGAATATTCCCGGTTCAACCCAGCAAACCACCCGAATTGGTTTTTGGACCGGTTCACCTCATTTTTGACCCGTTTTCTACAAAGTCAGACCGGTTCCCTACTATTTGGACCATTCCGGATCCATCTACGGTGTCGGTTTTGCCAAATTCAACTCCCAAAA